>NC_059344.1:56287570-56587570 GCF_019703515.2 Myxocyprinus asiaticus
GGTGAGTAATAGAGTGAAAAATAAGTTTTTATAAGGTCATAATCAGCAATTGTACTTTGTGTGACAATGAATAAAACCCACAGTTATTTTAGGGCCTCTAGTGTTAATTTCACCAGGAAACTGCAGCAAAACATAGAAAGCGGCATGTAAAAGTCAGTTTGCAAAAATATATATAGAGTAACGTTCATTCAATTAGACCAGGTTGTATCAAACACTTATTTTTCATACTCTATTAGCAATTTTTTTTTTCTTGTTTTAAGCATAATCACCTGTGAATTTTGTTAATTTATCTGAAAACCAGACTTCTTAACCCTTTCATACGTACCGCCACACATATGTGACGGTTAATAACTGGGCTTTGCAGAGTAGCGTCAGACATATGTGTTTCTTCAAGTTGTTACAAGATGCCAGATTCAAATTGGCTTTCATGCCAACACAGGCTGCTCTGGTCAAGCGTATGTTATTTATATTAGCTTATTTATATTAGCTCAAACATTTTCTCATACAGTCTTTTAAACAACAGAATACGTTTATTTTATATACATGCATCCAACTCGTCACCAAAGTACCACGATAAAAAGTTTACAGATCTTATACGCACAGTCAGTACATCAAACGCGATCTTCCTACGATGTGTGCTGCCATTTGTTTACATTAGTAGCGGTTGTCATTCATTAAACAAACAGCTTCTCAAAGAGTCTTTTCAAGCACATAATATGTTTATTTTATGTAACAAACAGACAAACTGTCACCAAAGTACCACGATAACAGTTCACAGCTTGTATATGCACAGCCATCATATCTAAGCACGATCTTCCCATGCCACGTCTGCTGATTAGGTGCAGATGTGGTTTTCATTCACACAAACAGCAACTCAAACAGTCTTTTCAGGCATATAATACATTTGTTTTCTGCCAAACTATCACAAAAGCACCACAATAACAGTTTAAAACTCATATATTCACAGTGAAAACATGCTGATCGAGCGCGATGCATGCAGCCAAGTCGGTTTGCATTAGTGCTTGACACACACACACACACACACACACACTCAATGTCTGAGATGTCAAACAGTGCATATAGGCGAACCGGACTGCTGATATTATGAGTTCATTTGTTTTTTTTTACAGCTATAAAAAACTAAATAAATAAAACAAAAACAGTACAGCAGATATAACCCATTTGTTCACATGTTTACAATATTATATACAGTATTTTTTTTTTATGACAAGAAATAACACGTCTACACTCTGCCCCCTCTACTGGCTGTGCAGTGTCACGTGCAAAAATAACTCACTCCAGGGGGCACTGCAGAGGAATTTAGATCCTACTCAAGAAAAGGTTAATCTTTCATATTTCAGTGCATGCATTTTCAACAAATGACACAGATTTTTCTGACTCAACTCCAGATAAACCTGTCTTGAACTTGCGTAATTCAGAAGATGAACAGCCATTAAAGCAACATGAGAAGTGACCCTAAATAACAAGGATTATAGTTAGCTTGAAGGAAATGCTTTAAAATGTTAGGCAGAGGCTTTTGAGTCTATTGATTGTTATTGCCCTGTTTGTCAGTGGCTGACTGGTACTTTATAAAGCTGTGTAAGACAAATAGCGGAGAGACATCGAAAGCACAGAACATTAAATGGATATCATTATCCAACTATTAAACAGCAAGCTGTCATAGGCTGTGATTTCTTGCTATTTTAAAATCAACACTCAGGTGCGCCCCAGTGAATGTTTGGTTATCTTTTGGAAATATGTGCTGTTATCAGCTCCAATAAAGAAGGAAACATGTCCCAAGGAGGGCTTTTTGAACTCAATGAAACTGGGCTTAGCATTCTCCCTGTCATTGGCTAATCAAATGCTTGGACTATCAGTGCGGAAATCTTTTAAATGGAGGGAGATAAGTAATATGGCCTTGTTTTGACATATCAAAAGCAGTTCCCATGAGCATAGGGACATGCCTGTGTGTAATCATGGGTAAACTATTCATAGAAAAAGGATCAAATTGGGTGATCATTGCACATGGGACTGGAGGCTAAGCAGCGCAATACTTCTATCTAAAGAGGACAGTCTGTCTGCAGTCACCATGGTCATGCCCAAACGCTATCAGCAAGCGATACTAATCCTGTGGTGTGCATAAAAGGATTTGTTTTTGTTGGCCTGCTTATGCCACGTCCCCCTGCAATTTTGGTGTTTATCTTCTGCAGTTGCTAAGTCCTGTGGGTTTTGGTGCTGCAACTTCCAGTGCCTGCTACTTTTTCACAGCCACCGCTCCACTGGTACTGCTGCCCCTCCTGCGTTACCATCTGCAAAAGAAACAACCCCAGCAACAGAAATGTAACACATCAAAGACTAAATGCAGCATTCAGTTTTTGACATTAGCATTTGGTTGTGTAATCACACACCATATAATCTTTTAATATATCACATTTATTTAGCATTAGTTGACAATAGGGCTGCATGCTGTACATTTTTACTAAAACATTTTATTATGTACAAAAATGCCATGCTGAGACGTCCATAAACATTACTGAGTGATGATGTCAACAAATTGATAAATCAGAGTTTTGAATCAATTAACTGAAATGGACATTTTGAATTGATTCATGGTAATCACTTCAAATGATTTGCCAGATAAAAAGCACATTCAAACTATCATGATTAATTTTATGTCGCAAGCAAAATCATTACGATTTATCGCCCAGCCCTAGTTGACCGTGACTTCCTTATCTATGGATTACCTAAAAAAAACAACAAAAAAAAAACACTTGTTTCCCAATTTATGACACCTGAATTAGGGATTGGAAGAACTTAGCTTCCCTCTTATTGTTTCTTCCCTCTTTCTCTGTCCTTCCCTGGGTAGTTGCTGTGCGTCAGCTCAGTTAATGGATTTCTTAGGGGAGATATTATTTTGGTCCAGTAAGCCGCATGTATAATGTATGACTGACAGTGCTGACTTATGTGGCTTAGGCAATTTGTAGTTGAAAGAGATTTTTGTAAAAACTTTATGCAGCAAAAAAGGAAACCCTCCATCCTCTATTAACAATTTTGGAGTACAACTCCATCCTCCACAGCTTAAAGACAGACAGAATTGACTTCGCGAAACTAAACTGTCCTATTTTTTTCCCACTGTTCTTTCTCTTTCCCTGTTCTTTTCACCCCCTAAGAAGATAGATGAGGAAAATGAGGCCAACTTGCTGGCAGTGCTCACAGAGACCCTGGATAGTATCCCAGTGGATGAGGACGGGTTGCCTTCGTTCGAGGCTCTGGCAGATGGGGACGTGACCAATGCTAGTGATCAGAGCTGTCCTTCCACCCCCGATGGCTCGCCACGCACCCCAGAGCCAGAGGAGCCTTCCCTGGTAAGAGAAGCTCCCTTCATTGCTTCCCTTGTGCCCAATCCTATTTTATCATAAAGCATAGCCCTCTCCTTCTGTGTCTTTGCCTCACTCCTTCTCAGTCCCACAGTGTTTCATTTTTCCGACTCTCTATGTCTGGTCCTCACTTGCACCAGATAAGGAGATGCTTTAGGCCTGTGACCAAAAATGGGTACAGACTCGCCAGACAGCAGCTCTGACAGTCTCCTGTTGATGTGTGTGCACAGAACAACCACGCTGCTATGTTAAAAGAGCAAATCAGAGTGGATCAGTGTTCCTGAGGTGTTAACTGCATTATTCATTACTGCAAAAGGAATACACATAACACTGTCAGCTGGAGCAACACAAATATGCAAAATAAAATAATTAAATGAAGTTTATGTCTATTGTCTGTAGCAAATCCACCTGGCATCTGAATTGCTATATATGAGCATGTTTATGCCCATATTGTAATTTTTTTATTTGTCAAAGTTCATATAATCATATAATGCTGGCCCAACATATCTCATTCACTACAGTCATGTTTTAGCATATTTTTTTTTTTTAAACTGCTCAGAATGCAGGTGCAATGTATTAGCCTGATATATACAATTTATAGCATAATAGCTGACAAGCATTTGGTTAGGGTTGCTATCTTTCAGTTTTGAACTTAAAACTTCAATATTGTTTACTTTATTACTACAATATAAACTCAGCAAAAAAAGAAACGTCCTCTCACTTTCAACTGCTTGTATTTTCAGCAAACTTAGCATGTGCAAATATTTGTATGAACATAAAAAGATTCAACAACTAAGACATAAACTGAACAAGTTTCACAGACATGTGACTAACAGAAATGGGGGGGGTCAAAATCAAAAGTAACAGTCAGTATCTGGTGTGGCCACCAGCTGCATTAAGTACTGCAGTGCATCTCCTCCTCATGGACTGCACCAGATTTGCAAGTTCTTGCTGTGAGATGTTAGCCCACTATTCCACCAAGGCACTTGCAAGTTCCCAGACATTTCTTGGGGGAATGGCCTAGCCCTCACCCTACGATCCAACAGGTCCCAGACGTGCTCAATGGGATTGAGATCCGGGCTCTTCGCTGGCCATGGTAGAACACTGACATTCCTGTCTTGCAGGAAATCACGCACAGAACGAGCAGTATGGCTGGTGGCATTGTCATACTGGAGGGTCATGTCAGGATGAGCCTACAGGAAGGGTACCACATAAGGGAGGAGGATGTCTTCCCTGTAACACACAGCATTGAGATTGCCTGCAATGACAACAAGCTCAGTCTGATGATGCTGTGGCACACCGCCCCAGACCATGACGGACCCTCCACCTCCAAATCGATTCCGCTCCAGAGTACAGGCCTTGGTGTAACGCTCATTCCTTCGACGATAAATGCGAGTCTGACCATCACCCCTGGTGAGACGAAACCGCGACTCGTCAGTGAAGAGCACTATTTTACCAGTCCTGTCTGGTCCAGCGAAGGTGGGTTTGTGCCCATAGGCGACATTGTTGCCGGTGATGTCTGGTAAGGACCTGCCTTACAACAGGCCAACAAGCCCTCAGTCCAGCCTCTCTCAGCCTATTGCGGACAGTCTGAGCACTGATGGAAGGATTGTGCGTTCCTGGTGTAACTCGGGCAGTTGTTGTTGCCATCCTGTACCTGTCCTGCAGGTATGATGTACCGATCCTGTGCAGGTGTTATTACGTGTGGTCTGCCACTGCGAGGATGATCAGCTGTCCTTCCTGTTTCCCTGTAGCGCTTTCTTTGGCATCTCACAGTATGGATATTGCAATTTTTTGCCCTTGGCCACATCTGCAGTCCTCATGCCTCCATGCAGCATGCCTAAGGCATGTTCACGCAGATGAGCAGGGACCCTAGGCATCTTACTTTTGGTGTTTTTCAGAGTCAATAGAAAGGTCTCTTTAGTGTCCTAAATTTTTATAACTGTGACCTTAATTGCCTACCGTCTGTAAGCTGTTGATGTCTTAACGACCGTTCCACAGGTGCATGTTCATTAATTGTTTATGGTTCATTGAACAAGCATGGAAAACATTGTTTAAACTCTTTACAATAAAGATCTGTAAAGTTATATGGATTTTTACAAAATTATCTTTAAAATACAGTGTCCTGAAAAAGGGACATTTCTTTTTTTCCTGAGTTTATATTGTGGCAGAATGACCCACCCCTCCCTCTCATCATCGTCACCCCGCCTCTTAGGGCTGTCCTTCAGCCAGGCTCACAATGGGAGTGGGCTGGAGAGAGAAGAGGTGCAATTTGACAAGCCTCGTTTGGGCAGCGGATGATGTGGTGCACCTCATGAATATAGCCTCATCACCACTGACATAAGAACGTTGAGAGTGCCTCTCCTCGGGGAGCCGGCCTTTATCTCTGTGCGTGCACATTGGCGTCCTCGCAGGGCCAGGAGCAGAGCGGGGAAGGTACTGGCCGAATTAGATGCGCACTGGACCCGCTTCCTCGGAACCATGGCATGGGTTAGATGAGTTGCCTGAGAGTACTGCACGCGTCGCTGCCGACGGGCATGGGTGCCAGGCCGCCTTCCCCCAACACTCGCCGCAGGCCCTTGGGTAGACAGGCCACCACAGAAGCCACTGCTCCTCATGCCACAGAACACGAAGGGGAGTGTTTTGCTGCCACCGGACCCCACCCACATCCTGGACCATTCCTTTGGGCATTCCCCAACTTTCACAAAGCCCCGTCTCACCACGAGGATGCCAGATTCCCCTTTTTTTGTACACTTTCCCAATTAACACTTTAGTTCCCCCTTTTTGGACATTTTCTGTTTATTATTAATTCCAATAAATGCCTCTCCGAGACCTGATGCCACACCAATAGTGTCTGTCTCTTGCTCTCCCCACTACAATATATATATATATATATATATATATATATATATCAAAGAGATGTTTCAAAGGATCAGTTGTTTTCAAAATATAGTCACATGAGGCTGCAGTTATGAAACACTGTACCTTTTTTTCACTTATAAATTTCTCAACTTATGAGAGAAATACATTCTATTTTTTTTTTTAATTATTTTTTTTTAACCCCACCGATTTACTGTATCCTCTTTTGTCCTGATTTTCCACAGCTATGAGCCGGTCGTAAAAAATGTGTGGGCTCATCTGAGATTTGAACCCGGGACCTCTTGCAAAAGATCAGACTCCATTTGCTGGAAACTCCTTAAGAAAACCATTAGTTATAATTATAAGGCTTTTTTATTATTATTATTATTTTATTTATTTTATTTACTTAAGGGTTTTTTGCAATGGACTCCAGCTTCACAAGTCAGTCAGACTCAAATTAACTTGCTTCTTATTTCTCTAAATTATTTTAGATAATTTGGAGATCTTTTGCATTGTATTGTATTTGTACTTCTAATCCCCATGATCTGTTTCTCTTCTCTGTTTGTAGCTGAAGAAGCTCCTACTGGCGCCTGCTAACTCCCAGCTCAGCTATAATCAATACCCAGGTGGCAAGGCACAGAACCATGCAGCCAGCAACCAACGGATCAGACCAACACCTGCTGTTGCCAAGGTAGCTGCTCGCTGCACTTCTTGCATCAAAGGCCTGGTGTGTGTGAGCTTATTTGCTGGTTCCATGTAATTTTTCCTTTCTGATAAATTATACAAATAGTCTGTTCACTCAGGGGAACTTAAGCTTGATTAATTTATGTCTGAGACAGAGGTGTTGTGGCTGTCTCATCTAAAGTTGCATTGCCCTTATTGATATTTAGGACTTCTAAGTAGCACCTATCTAATTCCCATGAACAAAGAAAACATTGCAACGTCTTGATAGAATTAGAAATGTTTTTGCAAATATGATGATTTATTACCACAGGCACAGTCTTATTGTGTGCAAGCAGAAAGATTAGTATTTGTTTTAAGTGAACATCATGCATAATTTTCTCTCTCACACAAAAACACTTTCGCACACATGTGCGCAACTCGCTTTGAGGAGTTAATTTTCCATAATGACTTTGACTCCTCTGTTTCTGGAGCTTCGCACATGGCAGGGTCCCAGAGGACGCCGCTGCCTCCTCTGACTGCCTGCATGCAGATCTTCCTGGAGCCATTCCAAGACCTCATAATTAAGATGATGGGCAAAGCACAGTCACGTTGCCTTTTGGGAGAAAAAAAACCCCTCTGTTCTAACCCCCAGTTCTAATCTCCCTTTGTTACAACTGTCCCTGATACATCCCATGCTTATCCCATGCTTAATGCTGAAAAATAATTATGTTATATGAATGCAGATGCTTCTAACTATGCAAGCTCGGTTTTGTGCATTGTTGGGTTCAATAATGTGTCAGACCACAAATAATAACACAACACAAGTACATACTGCATTCTCATTGTTGCCGCAAGGAGTGTTGTAGTGGAAAACTACTGAGCAATTAAGGTAAAATCTGTATATTTAAAGCAACTTACCTGAATAATAACACTTCCAGTTTAATAGCACAGACTTTTAAAGGCAACTCTATCGTCCCCCTTTTGTAATGAGGTTTGTTACCGCCACAGTTATGCAAGATTGCGCAAGTTAAGCACGTTGGCAATGTATGCTTACTTGCGTAAAGTATGTTTCTGAACTTATTCTTTTCCCCTCTCTCTGTCTCCTAATCTTTAGACAGAAAACCCCTGGAACAGCAAACCTCAAGGATCCTGTCCCAGCCGCTCCGTAAGACGCCCTTGCACTGAGCTGCTCAAGTACCTCACCTCTAGCAACGACGCCTTCCAGACCAAAGCCAGAGAAGCCAAGAGCACCTGGGCAGGCTGCAGCCAGGGCAGGAGAGGGGTTTGCACATCCTCCTGCTCATCGTCCTCCTCTCCATCATCCTCGTCCACCTCCTCTTTCTCATCTCTGTCTTCCTGCACCTCCTCCACTGCCTCCAAAAAGAAGACGTTCTCTGCCTCCCTGTCATCACAGCAGCAGCAGCAGCTGGCAGTGCAAGCCCAGCGAGGTGAGAGCCAGGCAGCCGGCGTGTATAGTGTGGCTGGTGAGGGGGCAGGGAAGTGGCGGCGGTGTACTCACAGGGAGCAATCCGCCCCCGTTGCGCCATGTGGCCATGCTTGCTCCAGTGAAGAGGGTGCTGACCCAGGCAGCTTGGCCGCCACCCGCTTTATTAGGTACATGCACTCTTACTCTCTACCGCCAAGAGAGACGGGTCACGCAGGCAGCTGTGGTCATTGCTTTGAGGCGGGCAGCAGGGCTGAGGCTGGCCCTGCTAGTAGGCATATCACATTGACCATTAGGAAATGGAGGCAAGAGCTAGAGCACCCCATGCTCAGTCAGCTGCTCACCTCCAGACCCAGGCCAGCCCGTTACCGGGCCCACCTGCAGTTGCCCATAAGGCATGCACTTTCTGACGAGGCTCCTAGAGTCCAAGAGAGTGATGGACACTCAGAGCAAGCTAATCATGAGCATGATAGCAAGACACCCATTTCACTCAATCAAACATTTAGCATTGCTGACCAGAGTGATCTAGTGTGTTCAACAGAGCTCAGTCTAGACTTAGAGAACTGGTTAAACAATACAGAAAGAGAAAGTTTGCGCAATCTCGTGGGCCAGGTTGGGGGGGAGGATGTTTTTGATGATGTCATAGGCAGCCCCATGTCATTCTCACAGGGCCTGCCAAGCCCATTGTTCCCAGACTCTTTAGTTCCAGAGCACACCCCATCCGAATCACAAGGGCAGCGCCCACATAAACAGGCACTCTGCAGGCACCTTGATGATCAAGTCCCACCAATGTTAGGTAATCATTGCTGCATCCCTGCCCTCTCTCCTTTGCCTCTCCTCCTTTAACCGCTTTCCCAGTTTGTCCACACACTAACCCCAGCACTAACACAAACCTAACATTTACTTGGGAGAAAAAACAAACGCAGTCGGCCGCACCATTCACAGTGAAGGGTAAACCTCTGAATTGGCACAAACCTTTATCTGTAGATTCATTGTAAATGGGAGATAGGGAAATCCTGCACAACTTTGCAATATGAAGTCAAACTCAGATCTGTGCTGATAAGCTTCTTTCTCAGGCTGCCATAATATAGATGTCTAACAGAGAGATACTCCCTAGCTGCAGTTGAAGATGGTCGCTGCCTCAGGCAACTGCACATGCTTACTTGACTCTTCTTTCGTCCTCTGCTTTGGTTTCAGTTGCATGCAAAATATCTTCTTGTTGGAGTTCATTTTTAGCCGTACGTAACATTTGTGCCATTCTTTTTCATATTCATACCCACCTTTTTTTTTTAATGATTTCTGACTGTTAGAATGTGGGGGACCATTTTTATGATGGGCTGGGAATCTGAACACATGCCATCACTCCATCCTGCCTCACAAAGTATGCAGTCAGATAAAACAAAAATTCAAACCAACAATGGGGTCAAGTTAGTTAAATTATTGGTTTTGCCCAAAATATATGGCTGAAGAGTCACCTAGCCTTTTAGTGTAGGGTTGGTTATGCAACATCATTGCTGTCACTGATTGAGTCTAAGATTTAGTTGTAGATGTGAACTAGTAAATTAATTACCCATGCTCCTTTGTGTTCTGCAGCCAAACCAACCATCTTGCCACTTCCTTTGACCCCAGAGTCTCCAAAGTAAGTGAGAGAGTTTTTACACAACTTTTGTAGAGCAGGAGAAAAAAATCTGAAACTAAAATCTGAAAAAGAGGAGGCATTTTTTTAATTTCATTTCCATTTGTTAGCTCACACAGACACTTTCAGTGGTCTGTCAGTGTTGTCATATTCCCTGTTTTACTGTGTGTTCGCAGTGACCACAAGGGATCTCCGTTTGAGAACAAAACCATTGAACGCACACTGAGTGTGGAGATCTCTGGAACCCCAGGTAAACAGCACTTCACTCATAATCAAGCATAAAAAATGGAAATATTCCAAAATCCAAGATGCTTTAAACAGACAAATGGATCCCATAGCAAGCACCGTCTTTCTTCCCTTGGTCTTATTGGTGATCTGAAATATCTTTCAGTTTTTTATAATTAATAAAAATAAGTAAAGATAAGCTTTCTTTTCTTTGATCTCAAGCAAAGGGCAAATTCTCCCTCAAGCCTAGTTTAATAGTTTAATTAAAGCCTCAGGTTCAAGGTGAACTCATGGGAAATGGTCAGAATTTTACACAGTCCTCTATTGATTACTGTTTCCATTCTTAGGGTGATTTATTGGAAAGTTTCAGTATTCCCCATTGAAGGGTTAATATTGTCTCTCTTTCATTTAGACGCTAATGCTCTTTGACCGGGCAGCTCGCTTCTTCAATACATCACAGACAAATTGATGTGGCATTATTATTGTTTTAATTGGTTTTGCCATGCAATTTGGTTTTGCCGATATGATCTGTATCTTTTTGCAGACAGTCTGGCGATTTGATTATTTATGAGAAGCACCCATTTGCCAAATGGGGACAAAGAAAAAAACATTATTATTATTATTATAAATTATTATTATTAATTATTATTTAATAATGATAAAAAATTATAGTAATATTAATAATAATAACTACTGTATTTTATTTATTTACTTATTTATTTTGGTGAAAGCTACAGACAGAAAGTAATTAATCCCTGATAAAGTGTATGTCAGCTGGGGCTAAAACACAAGTCTTCAGCAGTTCTATCCATTCTCACTTTCTTTCTCTCAGCATAAATCATGCAGGTAATTACTTTTGTATCCCCTGTGCAGAGATTAATCATTTCAGGTCAATAAAAACAAAATGGCTGCCCTTTCCCTCTCACAATGTGTGACAGGGAATGGGCCATTTGGTATTAACTTACTACAAGGTATTGGCCCTCAGTGCGCAGATTTGACCTACCCTGGGAATGCAAAGTAACGCTTTATTTGGTATTTTTGCTCTAATGTGAATTATATTGTAGCGGTTTTAAAGACTGAGGGCTTTTGGGATGTCCACAAGCCAGTGGTTCTCAGGTGTCACAGTAGTGTGCTACCTTCAGTAGTAAATGGTCATGTGATGTCACCTTAACAGCCTCATTATCAAAGTTAAAGTGTTCATTTGTCACTGTATTCAAAGTGTGAGGCTATGTTAAATAACCTTAGGCAAAATCAACTGTAATTTATTTGCAAAACTGTGGAATGCTACATACATTTTTAGCCGAGACTCTCTTACACAATTCAGACTGGGGATCAAACATTAGTTTAAAAGGGTGCATGCCTTTGCATGGGAAGTACTTTGATGTTGAACTTCCCTGAAAAAGATCAGTTACTGTCTATTGCCTTTCTACTGCATATTGTAGCTGCTGTCCTATAGACAACCTTAAGCCCTTCATACTCAGTTAATATGACTTTACTGCAGATCATACCAGATTAACTGATTACAAATGAGTACAAGACCAGATGAGACCTTTAAGTCATAGAGTATAATTTATGACAGCACGAATGACAAGTAATTTTTACAGAGCTGTAGAATTAAGCGAATACCCGGGCGTTTGCACTGCACAGAAAAACACCTCAACACCTGTGAAATAGCCAGTGCTATGAGAGCACCAGATTTAATATGGTTTCCTAATCCCCACCCCTCTAATAGATTAATTTGAGCAGGGGTTCCTTTAATTATGGTATCATATGACACGCAGGTCAGTCTGTGCTCTGCTCCTTGCATGACATTTTCAGATTACCATGGGGATCAGTTCTATAAGCTTTAAGTAATAATTTGTTCAGAGGTCTCTCCGTAATTCACACCCAGCTAGAAACAGATGAGAAAAACCTGCTGGTATATGCTTAGTGTTTGTATCTGTTTGCATTCATCATGGCTGCTTTTCTGAACGGCACATATTTATGTAGTTCTATGTAATTTATGTAATGTAATGTAAAGGCGATAATGGTCCTTGGTTTACGACCCTGTGGGCATTGTTTTGCCCAGATGGTGTTTGATTGGTGCAGCAGAAGTTCCCTTGGCAGGGACTACCTTCTTTTCAAAGCTCATTGCATTTGCATAATGATAAATTTAGTCAAAGCACACTGTAGTTTTATATACCACATCAGGCTACAGGACTGTATCCGTCTAATTTAGAGAGATTGACAGATAGAGAGATGTGGTATGCTGGAGGCAGGAAAGGTATTGGAAGACATTCCTTTTACTAATATATCATTTTGTCTGAAAAGGATATTTCACCAAAAATGTAAAATTCTGTCATCATCTATTCATCCCCATTTTGTTCCATATGCATATGACTTACTTTTCGCCATAGAACATAAAAGATGTTAGGCAGAATGTTAGAATGCAGAATGATGACAGAATTTTCATTTATGGATGAACTATCTCTTGGAATACCAGTTTGAAGATTAAAAGGATGTGACACAGTCCCTGAAAATATTGTGAAAATCAGCTAGCCAGTAGCTCTTGGTTGATGCAATACACTGAAAGCTGTTTTTAATCAAAAGACTGACAGAAAAATAATTTATAGAATATGAACAGATGTAATGTGTGTATGAATCACAATAACAGAAATCAGAGAGATGTTGAAACAGAAAGAGAGAAAGAGGAACCATCTCCGGTTGTCTGTGCAAATGCATTAACCATGCCGTAAAGCAGCGTATCTCAGGACTTCCCATATAACTGCCATCTGTTGCCACATAAATCTGTCAGGATCGCTGGGGCTCATGAGGAGAAAAGGTGGCAAGGATGAGGAGAATGATAACGGTTCCCCCAGTCATTGTGCTTTCCCTGAGGACACAAAAGCATGGCATACAAACATCTGCATTCTAGTGTGCCAGCAGAAATACAGAATCAGTTTGCCTGATTATGTGGATGATCATTTGGGTGATTCTCATGAAACCTGTGAAAAAAGGCCTTGTCATATTTAACCCCAAATCAGTATAAAAATATATTTTTGAAATTATAATTTGCAGAAAAAAAAAATGAAGCCAACATTTAGGACCATTAAGATTTTTTTGCATTGTGCCATTATTTTAAGCACATTTTACCCCCAATTCTCATAACCATAATGCATTCGGACATTTTACTTCTACTATTGCTATTTTTTTCAATGATGATTCTCATTACCATAACAGAGTGTATTACAGTAAAAAGAAGAGAAAAAAGATGCTGTTTTACAATGTTTTTTTTTTTTTTGTTTTTGTTTTTGTTTGTTTAAACACGTCCATAAAAATAGGCTTCACTTTCTATATGCAGTCATAATCTCTCTTTTTTTTTCTTTTTTTTTTCTATTGATTTTGGAGAAAAATAGGACCAGGATATTTTCTTGACAGGTTTCATGAGAATTGCCCACTTTGTAATTTTAAATGGTTTTCGCTGATATGACTGCCGAAAGGAACAGTGTTATTCTAAGGTCTGAATGTTTACTTTCTAATGATTTAGGATTGTTTACAGTCTAGAGGAAGTTATATTGAGCAGCTCTGTCCGTATCACACTGCAATCTGGGCTTACATTATTCTGCCACGGTTGCATTAAAGCACGGATCAGGATTAGGGCTAAATGAAAGGGAGTATTTAAATCAAACCAAGTACTGTTAAGGAAAGAAAGGGATTATGTTTGGTAATTCTTCTCTCTTTTTCCTCCCTCCAGGTTTGACACCACCTACCACACCTCCTCACAAAGCCAGTCAAGAGAACCCTTTCAAAGTATCACTCAAAAACAAGCTGTCTTCATGCTCGTCCTCTGCCCTGTCAAGCAAAAGGCCCAGGCTGAGCAATGAGGGCTTTTGCCCTCAGCCAACCAGTGGCTCTATTCGGAAAGGCCCTGAGCAGACTGAGCTCTATGCCCAGTTGAGCAAGGCATCCTCCACAATGCCCCTAGGGGGCTCGGAGGAGCGTTGTGGCAAGCAACCCATTCCTCGTGTCTTTGCCGATCATGACTATTGCCAGTCTACAAGCACAAAACGATACAGCACTACTACCACGTCTGCAGTGGTATCTGGGCCAATGGAGGACCGGCATTTAGAATGTAAAGACTCAAACATGCCGACCTCCTCTACTACTGCATCATCTTTGTCTTCCACCTCCCTTTCGTCTTCCTCTCTGGCCTGGCAGCTTCAGGGCCTTTCACCCACAGCTCAGGAGGCTCATCCGGACATGGATACTCTCAGACAGGACCACAACTCCACGTCAAGCTCCAAAAATTCAGTAGATTGCACTTCTGCTGGTAGGAAACTACTTGGGGACCAGAAGATCCGGGAAGAGCTCAACAAGCACTTTGGAAACCCTCAGCAAGCCTTCTTTAGTGAGAAAGAGGGAGAGCAGAGAGGAACCCAGCTGCTAGAAAACAGTGACTCTGTGGATGAATACTCTGGCCTTCTCTGGGACTACATTCATCCAGGTCTGTCTGACTTTGAGGATCTGGAGGTAGGCCGTGAGCACCTACTCGGCTTGGGGGAAGGTTCTCCACAGGATCTCTCGCCCTGTAGTTCCCCTTCCAGCAGTTCCTTCTCATGGAGCTCTGTCTCACCTCCGTCCACTCAGCTGACCCCATGCTGGCCACGTGCCCGCTCCCGTTCCTCATCTCACTGCAGATGCAGATACCTCTCCAGGTCTCCATACTCCCACTCTGAGTCTCCTGACAGCTGTTCTCCCTCTTGGTAAGTTTGGAGTCTACCTCCTGTCTTTGAATCACATTTACCTAGCAATCGTTTTCGACACAAATGTACATGTCTCAGCAGGGGGGACAAGTTTAAAGGAAGTAAACATCTTTCTGTGGCTGTCATTGCGATTGAACACAAGACTGAGTCTCACAGCATGGCCACTAAAGTCATTGCAGCTGATTTTGCACAACCAAAGTAAAATTACATAAAAGAGTCAATAAGCATCACCATTATGAGACTCAAGATACAATGATCTTAATAGAGCCTTAGAGGGTTTACTTGATGAGTGTACAAAGGATAAATTGTTCATCTCTACTCTTGCAAAATTCTTGCTGTTAAACCAAATGAGCCTTTCAGAAAATTAGTTCACACATTCTGTCCCCATTATAGCAGTGCGTTGACTGTATAAATGTCAGAACCTTTCATTTAGAATTTTTTTCATTCTCTATCATACACAAACAGTGTCAATGAAAAATAGAATCCAAGAGAGTAATTTCTTGTGAAAACAAGCTTGTGTCACTTGAGGAAATCGAAAGACTTGTGGAAACCGCTCAAATGGTTTCGTCAATGGACCTTCATCCCATTAGTCTGAATTTTAGATTAATTTCTCTCCAGTACTCTTTGATGGTGCACTGTTGTTTTTAGTCGCAGCTGTTGTTTTGCTTGACAGCTTTGCCCACTCCATCCCTGCGAGATGAAAGAAACAGCCAGTGAGCGAAGCCCTGGACACTTTAAAGTGGGTTACATGTCAGCAAGACAATATTTACAGTGCATACTACGATTTTTTTTATTTATTTATTTATTTATTTATTTTTTAACAAAGGGAAAAGAGGCAATGCTGTTAAAGCAGATGCAGATTTTATAATACTCTTAATACCTAGTGACTGCAATGCTATTTTATGTGTCTATGGCATGGCAGCTTATATTTGATGGATTTTATCCATTGAAAGGTGATATCAACTCCACGTTACCATGTTAAAACAAAGATGTATCCAAACAATTTTGCTTAAAAGTTACCAGAAAATAATGAATCGTTTGACTTTTCTCGAAAGTGTGTCATAGAATACACTTTAAAATACATTATTTTTAAATGGGTGATATTGAACAATATGAAATTCAACAAAACCTCAATCTGAATTTTATCGCAAAAACATTATTTATCCCAATGTTTAAGTTATCAAGGGTTGTTATGTCACCTACTGGCCTTTAAGTCAAAGTTAACAGCACATGCAATTTTTCCTTCAATGCAACTCAAATTGTATATGTGCACATGTCTGCTGTTTATATCACTGTTTATATCAGTTATATATAGCATTTCTTTGCCGTGATCCTTTCGAATAAAGAAGGCTTATGTTGTAAGACTCAAAAGGTATACTTTCAGTTAGATTTACTAAGCATTTTGTTTTTGTTTTTCTGCTTACCACACAGGTCTCCAGACAATATGGATAATATCACTTTTATTTCCAGGATTTATAGAAGCCCTCAATCCCAGTCCATTTTTGGTCGGAGGCCCAGGTGAGTGTCTACATTTGTGAAATATCCTTGTGTTTATTACTCTTTAATATAATGTAAAACCTAATAACGGGGTTGCTGCAGAGTTTTTAAAATCAAATTTAAGACTTTTTAAGACCTTTTTTAAGACCTGAACAAATAAAATTAATATTGTATCCCCAAACCAAAACAAACCAACACAATCTCAAAATAAATCATGTATCACAAACTCTTTCTTAGGCAGGGGCACACATTCATCATGGTCTTAACATTGCTTATCAGTAAAACAGGGTAGGATATATGATGTTTAAAATACTCAAGACATGTTTTCCACATATATATCACATTAAAATTGGTTTATTTACCATTATATAAATAAATACAAATTAGAAGGGGGCATACTGCTCTGCAACGGCTGAAAACACTCACAAGCCCCCATGTGCTTGGAGAAAATACAACAGTGCCACATTTTCACTTTGAAGGATGCATTGCATGCATTTATTTAATTAAATCGTATTCTTTTTAAGTTTGATAATCACATTAGGTCATATCACGATATGATATGTCTTCCGCACCCAAATTTAAGACCTCTTTAAATACAAATTATGACTTTTGTTGTGTCATTTAAGATATTTAAGACTTTTTATGACCTTAAATTTTGGAAAACTGAATTTAAGACATTTGAAGACATTTTAAGGATCTGCTGGAACCCTGTACTATTATGTTAGAAAATATGCATGCTGATATTATAGACCTGTACATGAGGTAAAAGATAATCTACTTTGTCTGCAATACTTTCAAAGTATTCAAAGTCTGTCCTTATGCAAATGAAGCAAGTGGCTTGCTGACTCGGTCTAATTGATGATGAGTTATGATGATACATCATTTCAAGGCTTAAACTTTTAAAACTTTTACAATAAAGCTTCCGTTGGCAAGAACAGCTTTCATTAGGGACCCACTACCTCTCTGATATACCTTCTCCTTGATGGGCACAATATGAGCTTTAGTCTGCTCATATTGTACCTGTACACCATGTTGTTGCCACTGCTGCAAATGGTTGAAGAAAAAGTTGCAGTTTTTGGATGCAAAGTTCAAACTAAGCAAAAAGTAATGGCATATGAAGTTGTGCTGACAGGCACAGCTGCCAAATTTCTGCTATATTCCCTTAAGAGTCTAGCCATTGGGAGCTGTAACCTTTCGCGATGTAATGAGACATCTTATTAATGTGTTTGTTTGTCTTTTACGCTAAGAAGAATGGAAAGCGCTCTGCTCAGAGCTAGCTGATTCCCAAGGCCACTTGAGCAAAACAACAATACATCTATGTTCTCAGAGCAAATTGTTTATTGCTAAGAGGTTGCACTTTTATAGTTCAGGAGATTTAATGGAGTTTTCAGTTGTTTCGTTCAAACATCAACTTTGTCTCAGACATTTCTCGTAAAACTTGTAGAGTAGTAAAAACAGAAAAAAAAAGAGATGAATGTTGACATACAGGAAAAGTATAGAGCTTAAAAAAAAAAAAAAAAAGGCAGAGGCTATTTGCACCCTGGTGCAAATAATGGTATATGCTATTTACACCCCAGTGCAAATAGTGGCAGATATTATTTGCACCCCAACCCCGGTACAAATAATGTTAGATGCTAATTGCACACTGGTGCACATAGTGTCAGATGCTATATGCACCCTGGTGCAAATAATGATATATGCTATTTACATCCAGTACAAATAGTGGTAAATATTATTTGCAACCCAACCCTGGAGCAAATAATGGTAAATACTAATTGCACCCTGGTGCAAATAGTTTTAGATACCATTTGCACCCATATTTAAATACTTACATACAGTATAGGGGCATCACTGCAGTGTGTTTATTGTGTTTATTTAGAGTCCCACAGACAAACTACATTAACCCCTACCCCTAAACCTAAACTTAACCTTACCTTAGAAAAAATAACCTTGGTTTTATGACAGTAAGTGCTTTGTTGTGTCAGAAAAAGCGCTATATAAATGTAACATTCATTCAGTAATGTTGGTTATGGTTTCACACAGAAACCAGTGCGATCGACATACCCCGCCTCTGGATCAAACCCTTTTCTCTGCACTCCTTAACATTCACTGTGACCAAATTACTGTGATTAAATCAACATTTATATTCATTTTTATCTATTATTTTAAGTAGTATTAATAGAAATATTAAGAGTGGAAACAGAAAATCAGATTGGAAAATGAGTGGGACAAAACGCAGATTCGAACCACAGTCGCTAAGACAACACTACACAATCACACTCCATCTTTACTCCCCACACTACTGCAGCAACCTCTATTGGTTAGTTTGTCGTATATTTCTGTGGGTTTTTGCTATTTGTTTGTAGATGAATTAGGAGTGGAAAGCGATTGAAAATACATAGGCAAAAAGGTCAATTAGAAAAAAAATATGTGGATAACATAGACCAGATAATTTGATCTTTTTGGAGGAGTGTGTATTTTCTTTTTTTAATGTTAAAATACTTTCTCCTATACCATCTTAATGTACAGAGACAACTATAAGTAAGCCATTCTTTCTTTGATTCCCCTGAAATGTGTTAGCACTGTTTTGTTGTAAACATTGCTCTATTTTTACCAGCTTGGCATAGCAATGCTGGTTCAACCAATGGTGTGAGTTTAGGGTGACCGATGGCAATGATGACCTTTTTTGTATGACCAATGGCAGATTGGAGGAGTGTTTGAGAAAACTGTTTGAAAACAGCCATTATTGTTGCAAATCCATTTGGTAACATTAGTGGTGCAGAAATTGCACACCTTCAGCTTTAATGAGAAATGTTGATTTCATTTTAACATCTGACATTTAGTTGCAAACTGTGGTATTCTGGCTGATCTGAGCACAGTTTGTGACATTGTTTAGATCTCTTCTGAAACTCTTGGTACATGTTAGATTACTAGGGGGTTTTTCCCAGAAAAATCTGAGAAGCAGTAGACTTAAGAATAATTTAGAATAAACATCTCCATTTGCTCTCCATTTAATCTCATTGCTGTTTTGAAGAAACAAGCAATATGCTTAAGAGATCTCATTTGTGATTTTTGTTCAAATAAGGCACATGACATTTTTTCCTGGAATGTTTTCCCCTCCTTTTCAACTGTAGGTACGAGAGCTACGAGGAATATCAGCACGAGTGCCTAAAGCGGGAAGAGTATCGACGCAACTATGAGAAGCAAGAGTGTGAGAGGGCTGAGCAGAGGGAGAGACAATGGCAAAAAGCAATAGTGAGTAAACACACCGTTTTATTTTATTCAATTATTAGGTTTGGAGGTGTTTTTCTGTTCTGGTTTCTGTATTACTGGCAGGAATTGTACATCAGCACAGACATTATCCGTCTCTCAGGCTTTCTCTCCCTCCCATCACTGTCTATGCCTACAGAAAGCTTGAAGCACACAGCTATCCCAGCGCGCTCTCTCTCTCTCGCTTTTTTTTTTTTTTCAGAAAGTGATTTAATGCAAAGCCAAAACTCTGAATCATTCAGGCTACATGTGTTTCCTTTTTATCTCCCAGTTGTGTATTTTTAACATATCTGCTGCATTTTAGAATGGTGCCAGATTGTATTAATCACACCATGGACTAAATGCTAGCAAGCAGACAACCGAGGAAAAAAGTTCAATTAAAGGGATGGTTCACCCAAAAATGATCCAAAATGACCTCAAAAATTATTTACTCACACACATGCTGTTCCAAACTTGTATGATTTATATTATGGAACACAACAGGAGATGTTAGGGAGCCTCAGTCACCATTCACTTTCATTGCATTTTGTTTTCTCCATACAATGAAAGTGAACGGTGAGCGGGGCGTGAGCGAGGCATGGGTATGGCGTGAGCACCGCGTTTTCGTTTTCTGCGCCCATATTAACAGATGACACTGTTTACACTGCAAGCGTGAGTCATGAGGTGAAGCGTCCCAGACGCAGCAGTGAGCGGATAGTTTCGGCGATGAAACTATTTTTGCCGCGCGGCTTACGCTGAGCTCAGCAGCTGTGGGTGCAGTTCAACACTAAAATAATCAAGATATTATTGAAAAGACACAAAAGCAAATAAAAATTATTCAAACCGAACTTATAGTACACTACAATGTCTGTATGCAAGTAAACTCAATCAAATAAATAAAGAATTAATAAATTGCCGGACCTTTTGCCATTCTGTGTATATAGGTGTACAGATGGGTGTACAGTTTAGACACAACATTAATCAATCACAACCAAGTGTGCTGATAAAGGTGTAGTACCCACTGTTGTCCTTGAAGCAGCAATAGCCTCAGCTTATTACGACCTTATTAAAGAAATAATTTGCCGTAGGATCCCATAGATAACTTTATTTCCTGCACAGAGGCGCTGCTGTTTCTCGCGGAAGAGACGCAGCCAGTTTGAATGTCCAATGCGACCGCCCCGCTCACGCCCCGCTCACGCCCTGCTCACGGAGGATGTGTGAACCCGGCATTAGGCTAACATTTTGCCTAACATCTCCTTTGGTGTTCATCAGCAGAAGATAAAAAGTCAAAGGTGTTTTGAACAACATGAAGGTGTGTGAATGATGACAGAATTTTCATTTTGGGGTTTCTATCCCTTTAAGATACCCCAAATCAAAGCTATAATAATATGTCGTCCCAAAACAAGCATTTTAATTTGAACAGTAACATATTTGAAAATCAGTTCTGTGAGATGAAATATCGGTTTTGTTCTCTCTGGCTGTGCCTGACCAGACTGTGAAATGAGATGGGTTTCCAACTCAGTTCACTGATAAATGCACACGTCAAATAATGCACGCATGACTTGGCCCTGGCGTACATTTTTTTCTCTCATTTCTTCGTGTGCCGCGGCAGCGGGACAATTACTAGCGGCAGCAGCTGAGCTGTCAGAAGAGGTTTTGGGGGGGCAAAGGATGTGAAAGCTTCATATGAAGCGCAAGTCTCAGGGTGTCATCTTTAAAACCTCACCACATTTATCAGCTGTCAGCAACAAAACCAGCAATTCAGCAAACACTCTTGTCTCCTATTGTACATGAAAGAAGCGTGTGGCGAGCTGCAGAGAAAATGCAAAAAGAAACCCCTCTCAGGTGTTCCGGTTAATTTGTAGGTTTTTTTGTTTTTTGTTGTCGCTGTTCTTGTTGTGACACGGTGACATCATGTACAGAAGTGAGTTATGGTTCTACTGTGGGGCAATAGATATGTATCGTAATTTTATGTATGACTTACAATAGACCTCTGGTTATAGTTGAGGATCATAAGTTTATTATGTCAAAAACAATGGCAGGTACATGAAAATATGAATAAATAATGCCAAGTAAAAAGGGTTGAGGCTTGTTCTTTGTCTCAAGATTAGCAAACAGAATTAAATAATAATAATAAAAAATAAATAAATAAATAAATAAAAAATAAAAATAAAAAAACTACATATTTTTATACATTC
The DNA here is from genome assembly GCF_019703515.2 of Myxocyprinus asiaticus. NCBI lineage: Eukaryota > Metazoa > Chordata > Actinopteri > Cypriniformes > Catostomidae > Myxocyprinus > Myxocyprinus asiaticus. The sequence continues at coordinate 56,309,461 of NC_059344.1, forward strand.
TGCCTGGTGGGTTCTTTAAGTTTTCCCAGTATATGTGGTAACCTTGTCTTTTTTGGTTCATAGAACAATGGACTAGTATAGTTTTATTGTGCCTGTGGCTTGGTTTGTACCTCACACTGGTGACTGTGGCTTAATGATAGTCATAAAATATTATCCCATAACGTATTTTTTATTTGGCCATTAAGTTGGTTCTTGTCATTAGAATTGTTTTGTGATCCTTCCTTGTTTTCTGACTTACACGTTTAAGAGCATTAAGACATAGTTTTTAACAGCATCTTTGATTTTAACTTCAGTATCAAAAACAGTTTAGTTGGTAAGTTCAAGTGATTTCCGATAATCAGTTCAAAGTGTTAATTTCAATCAGTCATTTCAAATCTCCAATTCATCGATTAATTGGCATCAACATATGGAAATGTTCACGAAAGTCACTGTGAGGCATTTTTCATATCTTAATTTTTGTTTTGTTTTGTAAAAACATACTGGATGTACACAGATATTGTTGTTTATTACGTATTGGTATATTGGTGCATACAATAAACATCAATTATTAAATATCATTCCTAGTGTTCATTAACTGAGGAACTTATATTGTTACCTCTTTTATATTTTAGTACTTCACAACTTGATTGAAATGATGGTTTCTCTCATAAATAAATAAATAAATAAAAAAGCAAATAAATAAATGCATAAATATTGAGATGATACTGTATATAAAAGATATGGAGTATTTTGTATTTTATTAATTAATTAATTTTTAACTATATCAACCAGCCCTTTTGAGAGTATTTTAGACAGTAAAGGACTGATAAAAGTCTTCAACCTACAAGTATATGTGATTTACCCCAAAAAAAAAAAAACAGTATTTGGTATATAGTTAATAAAATCCACTATAAAAATCAACAGAACACTATAGCTGCTCCATTATTAGTTCAAAGGGGAAATAGCTGTATAATATGATGGCCTCATCTTGTTTTCATAATCCCATGGTTAGTCCATAGCTGTAATAAGCTGAAACATTCAGTACAGGCGAAAAGCTTAAAGCTGTTCCACTGCCTGACCCGCACATCAGTAAATAGAGAGAAGCTATGTTCAGAATAGCATACTAACCAACTACTCTCACAATTGCTGCAGTATATAATATGAATACTATTGCAAATTATGTAAAATTTCTGTATACATAAAATATATGGATGACCTACTACATTTGCAAAAATGTGCAGTATACAGATCTTAGTACTGTATGTGGAATAATGTATCCCACAAAACACTTGACTCATTCTTTGATCAGACTGCCAAAAGTTAAAGGGATAGTTCACCCAAAAATGAATATTCTCTCATTATTTACTCAACCTCATGATATCCCATGTGTGAATGACTTTCTTTCTTCACCAGAACACATTTGAAGAAAAATAAAAAAAATATATTAGCTCAGTAGGTCCTTAAAATGTAAATGTTTCTCTTTTGAAGCTCCAAAAATCACAGACAGTCAGCATACACGTCATCGATACGACACCAACTGTTAAATAAATGTCTTCTAAAGTGACACGATCGCTTTTGGTGCGAAAAATATCAATATTTAAGTACCTTTTTTAACTCTAAATCATGCTTCTGGTCAGGAGCGATACGCGCGTGTGACGTAATCACATTGGCATTTGAAACATGCAAGAACTGAGGCACGTGCGTAACAGCCGGAAGAGCAGTGCAGTTTACAAGTGAGACGGAGGAATGCTGTAGAGTAGCTTGGTTGGTTTTGGTTTAGATATGTATTCATCTGAGACTTTACTCACAATGGTGCGTTTGTGTGCTTATCCTGGATGTCTCAACCAAGTGGAGAATGTGAGATTACGTCGGTATCATACATCACATGAGAGACTGCTTGAGCTCCACACTCTCATGACCAGTGTTGGGTAAGTTACTCTAAAAAAAGTTCTTAATTACTAACTACTAATTACATCTTCTACAGTGTAATTAAACAACTGCACTAATTACTCTTTCTGAAAAGTAATTGCATTACTTATTACTAATTACTTTCTAAAACCCTTATCAACCTCGACCAGATGAAAAATACAAGGATAGACATGAAATTGTTCTTTTAATTCTTTCAAATAAATCATATAAAATCAAATAAATTATTTATGAACTGGCCAAAGAATTTAAGGGGGCAGCGTTAAATTAGAAAACATATATTTTAACATTAGACGTTAAATTTCGATTTTTAATTCACTGTTGTTTTATATAGAATTGTTCTAGAGTCTATACAGTATTTAACACAATTACATCAGAAGTAACTGTAATTAAATTACTGAAAAATTAAGAGTAATCCCTTTCTTTACTTTTTTCAATGAAAAAGTAATTTAATTACAGTAATTAATTACTTAGTAATGCATTACACCCAACACTGCTCGTGACTCCTAACGGAAGCAATGGTTTATAGTTAAAAAGTACTTAAATATTTATATATTTTTTCAGACCAAAAGTGATCGTATCACTTTAGAAGACATCAGTTTAGCTGCTGGAGTTGTATCGATGACATTTATGCTGACTGTATGTGTTTTTTGGAGCTTCAAAAGAGAAATCTCCATTCACTTTCATTTTAAGAACCTACTGAGCTGAGAAATTTTTATATTTTTCTTCAAATGTGTTCTGGTGAAGAAAGAAAGTCATACACACCTGGGATATCAGGAGGGTGAGTTAATAATGAGAGAATTTAAATTTTTGGGTGAACTATCCCTTTAAAGCAATAGTTCACCCAAAAATGAAAATTCTGTCATAATTTACTCATCCTGATGTTGTTTCAAACTTGTATGACTTTCTTCTGTGGAACACAAAAGGAGATGCCAGGCAGAATGGCAGCCTCAGTCACCATTCATTTTTGTCATTCTGTTGTTATTCTGCCTGAAATCTCCTTTTATGTTCCACAGAAGAAAGAAAGTCAGATGTGTGGTGACAGAATTTTAATTTTTGGGGGAACTATCCCTTAAAGACATGCACTACCAGTCAAAAGTTTTGAAACACTTACTCATTCTTTATTATTATTATTTTTTTTTTTTTTTTTTTTTCACATTTTAGAATAATAGTAAAGTCATCAAAACTATGGAATAACATAAATGGAACTATGGGAATTATGTTGTGTCTATTTGGAGAATACTGAATCTATGTTGGGCACTTATTGGCTGCTTTTCTTTATTATTTGGTCCAAGTCATCAATTTTTTTTATTTTATTTTTTTTATTAAATTTTAGTTTTATAATGAAATACATTTATATGGTGGCACAATTATATTTTTGTCTACAAAAATAATTTCAAACATTTAAGCATACGCCTTCAGATCAAAAGATTTTTAAGATCATGAGAATCATTTCAGTCAAGTATTTCAAAACTTTTGACTGGTAGTGTATTTACGCAAAATTGGATTCAAATGTGTGGGGGAAAAACTTGGAATAATGCCTACTTTTTACCTTTTTTTTTTTTTTTAAGTGAGATAGTATCCCATTCCTAAAGTAGCCAGAGAGAGAGTTTTGCTGTACTGTACTGCTTGCTTGAACCCACACACATTAAACAGAGTGAAAATGATAAAAGAGAGTCCTCCAGCCATTTTCTCCAGACTGTTCTTGGCTTTCCCACAGTGCTGGATGTTAATTACAGTCATGGGGTGAGATTGAAAAAAGTTGAGGAGAGAGGAAAGAGGGAACAAAGGAAGGCAGAAGCTCTATGTTAGACTAATCTCTCCTCTCTCGTTCCCTTTATGACCAGGAGGAGAGGCGAGTGGTGTATGTGGGATGTCTTCGTGCCGACAGCTCACGCACTGAGCTCATTTGCCGCTTTGAAGTCTTTGGCGAGATTGAGGAGTGCACAGTCAACTTGAGACATGACGGGTAAGACTGTGGGCTGGAGTCAGTCTGAGTTTGTTTCTGGATTGTGTGTGTTAAATAGTAAAATGAGTCAATATCTTTCTTGAGCATTAAAGGAATCTTCCAAATCTACTTAATTATGTACTTTAGCCCAGTGGAAAGTAATTAAGAGAGCAGGCTTAGCTTAAGCTGGTTTGCTAGACTTAGCTGATCTTCAGCTGGTCTAGCTTTGCCAAGTTCGTACTCAGCTAGTTTAAGCTGGTTGGCCAGCTAGTCCCCAAACCTGACCAGATGACAAGTGCCCAAAATCCCTCTAAAACCAGCAAATAGACCAACATGATTGTGAGACCAGCTTAGACAAGCAAACCAGCTAAGGCTGGTTTAAGCTGTTTCTTTCAGAAAGGTTGGCTCATCTCCTTAGCAACTCCCACATAGCAAATGCTGAATCTGTCTTCGCAAAAGACTACAAATAGGATTACACTGTAACACTGGCTGCAGAAAAGTGAGAAGTCACCTATTTATTGATTCCAATTTTGCAATTATATGGTATGAATGGGGACTGAAAGAAGCGTACCTAGTTTCTGTACCCTCGGTCACCTGACTCTTTATTTTCTATTTTTCTTCCAGGGACAATTTTGGCTTCATCACCTACCGCTACACTTGTGACGCACTTGCTGCCCTTGAGAATGGACACACCTTGCGCTGGTCGAATGAGCCTCACTTTGAGCTCTGCCTTGGTGGACAAAAGCAGTTCAGTAAATCGAATTACACAGACTTAGGTAAGTGGAACAGCTTGGCTGTACAAGTGACTACAGTCACAACACAACCCAATAGCCTTCTTAACACATAAATAATAGTCTTGAGATATGTCTTCTTTGATGTTTTTTCAAATTACAAAAGATGCACCCTAAGTGCACCTTTTTGTTTCTTTATACATATAGTAGACATTCTGTGCAGAATAGTGTGCTCTACCCATGAATATATGTTTCATATATTGGCCTCATGGATGTTTGGAAAAGGGCGAGATGTGAAAACAGTAAGGAAGGGTAGGATAATACGGTCAAGTCCCATCAGCTTCCTCTACGCAAGTGGGTTTCCATCTGCCTACTGTTGAACAAGACCTCACCGTGACACTGAGAAGTGAGCCAACTGCAGAAAGAGTGAAAGACAGTGGGAGAAACAATAGAAATTAAGAGGAAGAGCTCTGTTAGGGAGTGACTGATTTATAAATAAACAGCTCATCTCTATCTATCCCAGTCAACCCCAATTCTGAAAAAATTGGGACAGTATGGAAAATTTTAATAAAACAAAAAGGAGTGAATTTGTAAATTCTGTTCACCCTGTGCTATATTGAAAGCACTACAACAACACATTATTTGATGTTTTACCTTAATATACTTAATATACACTAATTTCAAATCAGATGAGATAGGGGCAATAAAAAACTATTAACAATCTGGCAAGTTGAAATAGCAAGGTGATGTGAAACAGATGTTTAACAGGTGAGGCAATTGTGTTAAGGAGCCTCCAAACAAAATTCTAGTCCTTTAAGAGCAAGGATGGGTCAAGGCTCGCACATTTGCCAACAAATTGGAAAACAATCCAACGCTTTGAGAACAATGTTCCCCGAAGACAAAATTAAAGAATTTTGGCCATTTCAATCTCTACAATGCACAAAATAGTCAAAAAGAAAAATTAAAGGAATTCAATCTTGGTGCGTAAAGGGAAAGGCTGAAAACCACTTCTTAATGCACATGACCACTGATCCCTCAGATGTCACTGTCTTTAAAAGTGTCATGCATCTGTAATGGATATCATGACATGGGCTTAGGAATACTTCAGTAAAACTTTGTCAGTCAACACCATTTGCTGCTGCATCCACAGATATAAGTTAAGGCTTTGCCGGGCAAAGCAGAAGCCATACTGTCCTAAAACGCAGCAGACTTCTCTGGGCTCGGCCTTATCTGAGATGGAAAGTATAACAGGGGAATCATGTTTTGTTGTCCGACGAGTCCACATTTCAAATCATTTTTTTTAATTTTATTTTTTTATTTAATAGCCATCTCTGGGCCAGAGTAAATTGACCATCCAAGCTGTTTTCAGCATCAAGTCCAAAAGCCAGTGTCTGTCATGTTATGGGGGTGTGTTTGTGCCCATGGCATGGTTAACTTGCACATCTCTGGGGGCACCAATAACGTAGAAAGATGTAAAATTTTGGAGTAACACATGCTGCTATCTAGATGCCATCTTTTCCAGGAATATCTCTATATTTTACAGCAAGACAACACCAAACTACATGCTGCCTGGATTACAAGCGTATGGCTGCGTAAGCAGAAAGTGCGGGTGCTAGATTGGCCTGCCTGAAGTCCTGATCTGTCTCCATTTGAGAATGTGTGGCGCATTATGAAGCGCAAAATGCGGCATTGAAGGCCCTGTACAATTGCACAGCTGAAGTCCTGCATAATGGATAAATGGGGGGAAAATTTGTGTCTTCAGTGCCCAGATGCTTAATAAGTGTTATTAGAAAAAATGGTGATGTTACACAGTATTACTGGTAAACACTTGACTGTCTCAACTTTTTTTGGAGCATGTTGCAATCACACAATTTGAAATTAGTGTATATTTAATAAATAAATAAATTCACAAGATAAAACATAAAATAACTGATTTGGTGATGCTCTAAATAGGCACCAAATAGCACTTAGCACAGGAGACTCGACTAGCAATTAATTTGAATAGAGATGTGACACTTTAAATATGCGATATAAGCTATTTTAATTGCACTGAACTATTTTGTTATGAATACTGAATAATCAACATTTCTCTCATTTCCTCTGCCATCTTCTTGCAAAGGATGCATGTGATACAGCTGAATTTCACTGAAACTATGTATCTCTAGTAGACAACATACAGTAATTGTGTCCTACCTTTTTGAAACAGCAGCTAGGAGTGCCTATGATACCTTAAAATGCAACTCTCTAGGTTGGGGAACAGAGCACTGGTCTGTCTCTCTCACGGAGTTCTCGATGTGTTTTCCATCCCAAAGCACTTATTTCCTTTCAATCTCACCCCATCATCCACTTTCTTAAACATATCCAAAGGCTTTTAGACACACTTGCAGGATTTTTGTTCCGACCCATAATTTGAACCACTGTCAGTAGAGCATTCCTCCTTTTATATGCACTATGCCCTCTGTCCAGGATTACCACGGTGATGATCTAAAATGTATCACATTGATGGATCTGTGAATGACAAATTCCTTTGTAAAATATTATGGGGATTTTTTCTACTCATGATGCCTTTTATGGGGTTGTGGTGGTAATAGGCAATCAGGATCTCTCCCTCCCAAAGGATAAATGTGTCTTTTGGGGGGCAGGGAAGAGATAGCAAGCAAAGGAATTTAATCCTAAGGGCAGATCCTTCCCATGTTGGAGGGAATGGTCCTCTGTGTAGCCCAACATAAGATTATTGCCTTATATCATAATCAGGGTTGTTTTAGAATTTAAGAAATGGTTCCCTTTCAATTCATAAGTTAAATTGAATTGGTCACAACACACAGGATGTTCAATTATCATTTTAAAGAGGAATGTTGCTTAATTACAGTTTACAAAAATTCAACACAGTAACACAAGAGAGGAATTTCATTTCTACTTCCGTAAATTTGAATTAAAATTCTCCAACATGTTTGCTACCTCTACAAATTCAAATTTAGGAATTTAACTGGAATTCAAAAGGCATTCTCAATTAAATTCTGAATGGTGCACAACCCTGGTTATAATAAGACGAATGGAACACTAGTGGTGTGCACTTCAATATTTAGTCAATGCTCCACTCCACATTAATTTTCCACAAAATGTGAGGTCAAGGACGTGAAATGCTTGGGACGTTGGGATGATTGGTTCAGTGCCATTGATGGTGCTGCAGGTCAATGGAAGGGAACAAGAACACTTTCCTTTGAATAATGAGGGCATTACTGTGTATTTCGAAGGCTCAGGTTAAGGCCAAATGTATTCAGATTGTGGACGTAATATGTCCTTCAAAGTTGAGCATAGAAGCGTTTGTTAAGGGACATATTGCAAAGCTATTCTATTTGGGAATCTAGCCCAACCTCAGTGCAGATGGATGGGCTAACCTTCATTTCGCTAGGCCTTTCACCAGAGTGAGGGTTTTATGGTGAATGTAGTCTGAACTGGTGCTGACAGTTTCAGATAAAGAGGAAATAACGGGACAAAGAAGGAACTAGAAAAATGCCACACCATGGCAGCCTCAAAACCTTCCTCTCAATCTTCTGCCTTTCTCTTCCGCTTTGCTCCTTGTTTTCTGAGACTCTGTCCATTAGTTCTAAGTTGAGTGCAGGGGCATTTTTCATCGTTCAAGGTGCATGGCATGACACAATCCTCCCCTTAGCCATAGTATTAGATCACGACTGGCATCTCCTGCCTGCCATGGTCATTACCATTTCTCATGTGCTCTGACTGTGCCACTGTGCATGTGGGGGCACCATTTGTGAAGCTGCCTGCCACTAGAGATAAGACAGACATATTTGTTATCCTGGCCACGAATCAAACTGAATGTCTAATAGCAGTCCAGTTTTCATCTTGAGCTCCCGACTCTGTTTAATTATTGAAGTTTGCTATTTAAGCCAGATGACAAGTATATTAAAGGAGGGATTGATATGATAGCAGCAAAGTCTGAGTCATAGAAGGCAGATTTGTTGTGTTTTAAACAGGCAACTCCCACAAACCAATGTTTGCATTTTAGCAAGTGTTTTAGCATATAATGCCCAATAATGCTAATTCAAATGCACTTTAAAGGAATAGTTCACCCAAAAATGAAAATTCTGTCATCAATTACCCACCTTAATGTTCCAAACCTGTTTTACTTTCTTTTCTTTTTTTTTTCTTTTTTTTCATATGTGGCACAAAAAAGAGATGAATAAAGTGAAAGTGAATAATGGTTTGGAACAGGTTTGAAATGCATGAGAGTAAATACATGATGACATAATTTTAATTTTCTATTGCTGATATGCACCTCCTAAATCCCAATTTAACCCTTGGCTGTCATGGTATTTTGCTATCAGCAAGAGATCCCCAAACTGTAAAGCAGTTGTTACAAACAGACCAACACAGAGGTTAAATTACACCTTTGAAAATGACATATTGAAATTGGAGGCCAATGTCCCTGATTAACATAGATGTTAAAATCTGCCAATATCTCTCACTTCTTTCAGATTCCAATTCTGACGACTTTGATCCAGCCTCCACTAAAAGCAAATATGACTCCATGGATTTTGACAGCTTGCTACGAGAGGCCCAGTACAGCCTGAGAAGGTAATGAGCACCACAGCACCAGCTGGCTACAAAGAGAGGGATTTGCAATACCTCACTGTTGTTTTTGTTCTTTCAAAACAAGACTACCAGAAGTTTTACACTTTATAAAAGTGGGAAGAATATATGTGTATGAAAAAAAGTTATACGTATATAAAAGGATATATATGTATACCTGCAAGCAAAGTTTACATGAACCTAGCTGCTGTAAAGCTGAGGAGAGATATTACCTTTGGGAATAGCCAGTGGAGTAGTCTATTGGACACTACTTTTGTGGACTACTCCGATCTGTGTGTGTGTGTGTGTGTGCTGTACTGCTGCATGAGGCTCTGAAAGAGACATATCTTCATCAGAGTTTGCTCCACACACCACATCACCCTCAGCGCTTTTGAGAGGTGAAAAAAGTGCAGCTTGTTCAGTCTGTTTTTATCGTTTGGAGTTTATTTTTGTGTTTTTTTTATTTTTTATCCGGTGTTTGGATGTGGTTACATTATTGATAAGGGTTTGGGGAAATTTCTTGGATGTTCAAGGTAACATTGTCTACATTTATTGTGGGAGAAAAATTTAGTCAACTATTTACAGATATTATTAAAAAGAATATTTTTATTTCATGTGCATATCAGCATTGTTTGTTTGTTACAGTTATGCACTGTAAAATGCAGCCTTTTTAAGATGAAATTTTCTTAATTGAGAATGTTGATCAGTAGTCATTACAATGATGTATAACCTACATGGCATTTAGATGACATGATTTGATTGTAAAAATATGTATGGAGATTTATTGCTCTTTTTAGGGGGGCTTGCAACAGATTTTTTCTCTATTTTTCCTTTGTTCTTTTTTCCTTTTCTTTTTTTAGCTCCGTGTGCAGTTTCATCCGATTTTAAAGTTAATGACTCAGTGTTTTGCTTGTACATGCAGTGTAAGATAGATTGTCATGAGTTTATGTTCACAACTGTATAAAAAGATAAGCCCCAAGATATTTTTTTATCCTTTATGTCTGAAGGAATCAATAGCTTTTATTTAATTTCACTGTGCACACGAATCATTGTTATTGTTCCTGTTTGATAATACACTTTGACAAAGAGATGACTAACACAGAGTAACTCATGCTTATTTATGTATTTATCTCAGTATTCTAATCAAAATATTTATGGCTGCCATCTCACATGATGCGCCTTACAAATTTTTGCTATTTATATTCTTTGTTATTCAACAATCACTGGAAAGGATGTAAATTAAATGTTCTAAGAAAATATTGTTTTTATATGCCTTCAGAGATAGAAAAAAATATTGTATGATCACTTTTTTAGGCTCATTTTGAACTTTGCTGCTCCAAACTCAAGTGATTTATGTGTCCACTTGTTTTCCAGCTCTAAAACACTTCCATACCCCCTTTTCATCTCTTTTTTTATTACATGAAGCAATAAAATTATTTTGCAGGTATTTTGTTGTACCACAGAGAATCTGTCTTTGCTCCACACTTTTTGATTATGTGAATGCCAAACTAAAGTTTACAGTTTTCTTTCCTGAATTTTTTTTTAAATAAAAAATTTATTTGAATGAAAAAAAAAAAAAGAATAAAAAAAATATAATAATAATAATAAAAAAATAATAATATATAGGATGATATTGATCTTGTCATTACAATAACTCAAAATAATGAAAAGTAATAATGGAATATGAAAATGTGAATAAAAATAAATAAAAAAAAGCAATAAATTATTTTTCAAAGCTGTATTTTAGCTCATGTTGTTGTATGTTTTCAGACATGACTAATTACCCAGACTCTGTTCATATATAGGGGGTCAGAACACGGATCGTAAAACCACTCGAAAGAGAAATTATCTACCCCTCCATGTGCAGGCTATGAATGCATACGTGTGTGTGTTTGTGTGTGTGTGTGTGTGTGTGTGGGCGGGTTTGGTTGGTTTATGAGGAAAAAAATTAGGTTACAAACTGGTAATTACAAAGGTATTATGCTATAAATGTGGTTTATGAGGACATTTCTAGTGTCCCCATAATTCAAATCGCTTAAAAACATACTAAACAATGTTTTTTTGAAAATGTAAAAATGCAGAACGTTTTTTGTGAGGGTTAGGTTTAGGGGTAGGGTTAGGGTTAGGGGATAGAATCTATAGTTCGTACAGTATAAAAATCATTATGTCTATGGAGATTCCTCATAAAGATAGCCACACCAATGTGTGTGTGTTTGTGAGTGTGTATGTAGGTGTGTGTGTGTGTGTGTGTGTGTGTGTGTACAGTATGTGTGGGTCTGAATTAAAGAAATGCAACATAAACTAGTTGTTGGGGTAAAAATCCAAAAACTACATGGCAATTCAGGTTTGCTAAAAGTAAAAACCAATTGCTACAGCAAAACAGCTCTCGTTATGAGTTCTAGTGAATTAAAACCACCAGCAAAAGCTGTCTTGTTCTTTGGTGTGGTTTAAAGATACCTTAGTGTAACTAATTTAAATTGCCCAAACACAACAGTACCTAGTCACTCACACTTAAGGTAACCTTGCAGTTTTTGTCAATTAATGGCAGTTTTTGTTGTTGTGTTGAACTGTTTTAGAATAAAATAACTTACTTTTATATACCTTATATTAAACTAAAAAAGTCAGAACAACTTTCAAAAGCAGTTATGGTATAGATGAAACTGTCTAATGTCAGCAATATCAAGGGGGTCAAACATTTTCTACTTATTTTTCTCTCTGCACAGAGCTTGGGTATGGAGTCATGTCCTGTTTGATATATGTGGCTTTAATCGTTGCAACATATAGTATATGTTGCAAGTATGCTTTGTAAATTGCTGGAGTAGCAATATGTTACAACACCTGACTGGGTGTATCTCGTGGAGTGGCAGATTTTTTACCACAGTGAAAATTCTTGAAGTATTTGCCACTGCTTTGGACATTTATTTTGTGTGTGTTTCCATAAAGAACAGGATATATTGAGGCTGTGTGTGGTTTTGTGTGTGGATTTGATAGAGTGTGTGTATTTTGGGTCAAGGGGACTGTGTTTGGCTGTTATCTTCTATTTGTCTCCTATACTTGTTGCCTTCTGCTGAGTCCTAACCAATGCCTTTGTTTGTTGTACGTATTGTACAATCTTTGTTGTAATTTTTAATTTTTATGTGTAGTTTTCAGCAGCCTCGCCATGCCAATAAAGGGAAATGTGTCTAATTTATTACTTTCCTCCTTTTTGTGATTTGTGCTTATTTAAACTACTGTAGTATCTAATAATTTAGAATCAGTGTTTCAGCTATTGTGTAGTTCATATTGACAATACTGATGGTTCTCAACTAATGTGTCGTGACTAGGGTTGCCACCCATCCCGTTAAATAAGGGATTGTTTAAAGATGAAATGATACGTCCTGTGCCGAATCAATACGGGACACAATTTGTCCTGTATTTAAGCTGGTCAGATGGCAAAATAGTTCCAGATCCTTAGTTCAACATTGATATGAGTTGTCAGTTTTGCCTACAACCTGTAAGGGGCTGTCTGAAAAGACCATACATTGTGCTAAAACTTGCTAACATTGTGAAGGGTGTAATAAGGGCCGTCTGAAATGTCCATACATTGTGCTAAAACTGGGGTTTTTTTATATTATTGAAAAACAAAAGGTTCAATGTAAATGTTCAATAAGATGTACAAAATTACACAGATTGAACAGTGTATGAAAACAATCACTGAGTCAAAGACAAGAAGTAAAGGTGAAGGGAAAAAAATAAAGTAAATGAAAAAAAAAAAAACAAAGATAAAGGAGATTAATAATCGAAGAAAAAAACAAATACATATTTTATAAGCCATTAGTTTCAGCAATAATAAAAACTTCACAGTTTTAGCCCCCCGGATAACAACTTTACAGAGAGTGTCCCGTATTTTACACCTTCAAAAGTGGCAATCCTAGAAGTGACACAAAAATGCCAGTGGAAACCAGGGAAAATACAATATTAAGTGCAAATAATACAATGCAAATAACTATAGAATTGTACATAGTTAGGATGGCAAAAGAAATAGGCTTCTCAACTCTCAAAAAGATGGATTAAATGCTTCCATAAGCTGTTGTTGTGGATGTCAGTGGCCGAACATCCGATCAAACAATCTTTCAAAAATTAATCTATCACTTGAAAATATGGTTAATACTAAAAATGGTAAATTTGCCTATGTAGCCTATGTCACATTAATAATGTTGCATATTTTTGGACTATCCAGTTCATGCTAATATTAAAGGATTTCAATGTTTAAGTTTGACAAAAAAAAAAAAAAAAAAAGTGTTTATTTTTTCCTCATCCTGGGGGTTACAAACATTAAAGTGTCCAAAAATTATTGAAAAGAGAGTCCCTTCAGATACTGAGGTCATGTGACTGTATAAAAACTCCACTGACCTCGAGGCAAATGATCCCATGTTTTCATTGTTATTTTCATGAGATACAAGGTAAAAAAAAAATAAAAGCATTGTTGGTAACACTTTACAATAAGGTTATAATTGTTAACATTAGTAAATGGTTAAAGTTTATTTATAAAACTACAATTGTTCATTGTAAGTTCATAATGCATTAATTAATGTTAGTTACTAATGTTTTGTTACTGTGTTGGGTCTCCACTTGATGTCCAATAAAAAATCTGGGTCCTGAAGCAAAACCGATAATCACAAGGGTAAACCCGGCTGGGTGATGTTGTATTCTGCAGATAATCACAGTAAGCTGTAGAGAGAGCACATTGTTTTGGATGACTCACTTGCAGAGTCAGTTATTTTTGGCGGATGCTCATGTTTTCGCCAACTCTGCACGAGCCTGAAAAATGACTGATGATAATCCCGTGGAGCTTGTGTCTTAATGCCCATAAACTCTTTTTGACAGGTTTTGCATACGCATTCCAGGAAAATTGTGCCTTTGAAAGGAACTGAGAATATTTTAGGTGAAGCGTACCACATTTGATGGCACATCTGTCCAGCTGAAATTTAATACTGTATCATTACTACTCAGTCCGTGAGAGAATAACATAGAGGAGGTGAATAACCTCTTCTCTTCTTTCAGAGATGTGGCAGCAGTGAACATTAAATTTTAAAAGAAGAGGATCCAATTGTGGATTTATTTATTTATTTATCTTTTTCATTAATGCTGTAGTTTAGCCTCAGAGAAAAGAGACACTTCTTTCATTTCGCCTTCACAATCTTGCAGGCAGGAGGTCTCTTAGAATCTGCCCTTTTCCGAACAATGAAGCTAGAAACTGTAGAGCCTTATTCTACCTCTGTCTTTTTGTGCAATACAGGTACTCACTCTGGTGATCCATCCATATTTTTCATTTCACAAAGCCATTGGTGAAAACTTAGGCCATCTCCCCTTTTGGTGCTCCCCAACCATCACTCCATCCTAAAAAACAAACAAACTTAATTTTACTTAGTTCATGATACATATACAATTATTATTATTTTTTTTTTAAATGTCATTAAAATTTTAAAGCTTAAATTTGATGTATTTTAAATACACATAATTAAATGATATTGTCACACTTTTTGCATAATTTCGCAAAATTACAGCTTGATTGGAAATTATGCGGGTCAAATTATATACAGTAGATATATAACTAATTCAAACCTGGAAATAAACAAAAATTTAGGATTACAAATTTTGACATAAAATGAGTAAGAAATATTTAAGATTTTGCATTATTTTAGGTCACTATAAAATAAGAAATTTGTAACTTTGGCCACGTTAAGTCCCTTTTTTTATTATTATACTGAAAAAAAAAGAAAAGAAAAGATTAACAAATCAAAACTATCTGACATTTCAAATTGTTTGAAGAATGCACCTTTCAATTAGATTACAGCTCTGCACATTTTGGGCATTCTCTTAACCAACTTCATGATGTATCCACCTTGAATTAAAATGTTTTTCTTAGGTACACCTGGACACAATTTTGCTTGGTTGTTGGCAGACAGGATGTATTCTAACCATATAAAGGCAGCAGAAATAAGCTAATACAGACTGAATTCACAGTGAGGTTTATTAGGATGGTGTTCTGGTTATTGATGATGATGAAATAACATCAAAGGAACAGTGGTGAGCTGACACTCCAGGATTGCAGTGAGCTAGCTAGTGTGTTATTTTGACGCATCATCGACACTGATCCCCAGCCTTGTGCTCCATCTCCTTCACTGTTTATTTTTAGAGTGCTTTATAAGCACCACACTATTTCATTGTCTCTGGGTAAAGTATATCACATTTACCTTCTTGTGTAGGACAACAGCTGCAAGCCAATCACCACCTTTGGGAATTAGCGTGCTGTAATGAGGAACGTGTTGGAGAACATTAACTCAATGTTAACCAAACTTCTAAATTTAATTGTGGTTAGACACTATGATGTGTTTGGAAGAGGTAGACAAGGTAGACAAATCTTATTTTGATCATCATTTGATGAATAACTGCTGCCATCGCAACAAAATTTACACAAACATCTCATCTTACATTTTAAACTAAATTTTGTTCATCACTTGCTTTTCACGGGTGCTAATAGTGCAGTATGTTTGTGCTAATAGTGCTGAGTTTTATAAAGGCACAACAACAAGCCTTATTTAGATAGAATCACTGCAACAACAACAAAAAAACAAAAAAAACTTGTATGATTTGTGTCTTATTTTCAGGTAACATACTTAAAACAAGACAGAAGATAAATGAATAACATAAGGTATTAAGTCTTGTTTTCAGAGAAATCTAACAAAATAATAATGAAAAATTATTTACAAATTGGGTAGGAAAAATAAACTGGTTTTCCCTTTGAAGCAAGTTTATTTTTATTTTTTAAATTTATTTATTCTAAACCCTTCAGCAAATAGTTTGTTATAAGTGAAAACGTAACACATTTTTCTTAGATTTTTATGAAAACAAGACAAAATATCTAATGTCCTTTTGCTTCTCAATTTTGTTTTTCTTGTTTAAAGAATGTTTTGATATTTTTACTGGAAAACAAGACAAAAATACTAAGAAAAAGCTTTCATTGCAGTGAAGGAGTATTGTTTGTGTTGGAATAATAATAATAATAAAAAAAGACAACTTAATTTAAATCCTCATAATGCAGTGCTATTTCAAGCCTGGTCTCATGAAATTTACATGAGCATTGTTTTGCAAAACTGAAATTGCATGCTTCATTACACCTTTGGCTGAAGTTTTCAAGTGAAATGTCCAGCGGGGGGCACCAAAACCGAGTGAAATGAGGTTGAAATCAAACAAGGATTTAGGGTGAATTTTAGATGGAGGTTTTAATAAAACATACCTCCCTAACCTAAAACTGTACTATAAAGGCCTTTTCAGACCAAACGCAACATGATAATGAGAGGTGAATAGCTGGCGAATGGCCCTTTCCCATAGAAAGCGGAGCGAATGACCACCGTTAGCACATTCACGCCTTTACAATAGGTGGCACTAATCAACAAACAATTTTACCCCGGTACAGTAGGAGGCTCAGTGCACCTTTAGCTGGTCTGCCCTCCGCCCTTGATGGTCCATGATAAGAAGAGGTACATACTTGACAAGCAGGTCGAAAAAAGAAAACTGATTTCTCTACAAGCTGCAGAAGTTATGAAGGGTTTGTTGTTGAGTTGCTCAACAAGAAAGAAGACATTCGAGACACTTCACAAACTATTTCAGTTCTCCTGCTGGAGTTGCTGAGTTGGCTAGCAGTATTATCATGTGTACACAGTCTGAGGGGTGATTTGAAAGAATAGTGTTAAAAATAATATTCACAGTTAAAACATGTTATCATTTGAAATAAGAGTGATTATATGCCACTACCATGCATGTATGTTAAGTCATTTTTTTATTCATTACGTAATGCACACATATAATGTCAATTTGAACTATACTGATTGTATCTTATTGCATGTATCTAAATTTTCTCAAAACATGTTACTAATAAAACATGACTGCATTTAAATGGCCGAAGAGTCTATACAATGCAAGAAACACCTCACACAACCAACCATCTTCAGTCTGACCCATTATTAGATACTAATACTTGCCAAGGACAGCTATTAATGACTATTAACAATCGCACAGAAATAACGATTTTGAGGAGACACTATACCATGTTTTTGGTATACAAAGGCATTTTGATACAAAGACATAGTGCACTGCAAGTCACAGCATTAATTTTATTAATATTTGGTGAATAAAAACACTTAAGACCCATACAGTTGTTTATTAAAAAAGGTGATACAAAGGAAAATATTCTGCAATATTTGTTACATTAGAGATATAAGAGAACTCACATAAGATTAAATGCAAAGGGAAAAAATACAGCAATATATGAAGACAATCCATGTAAGATAAGAGAGCTTTTTAAAGGGGATGCAAGGCAGTGATTCAGCAATATAATTTACATGTTAAGAGAACCCACAGGAGAATTTTTTTTTTTATTATCTGTTTTAAGGCATTTGATGCAAATGAAACACATCCTCACTGCTTCAGCGTTAAATGTTGGTGGTCAAAACAGCTTTCTGTGCTTTAGTGCAACCTGTTCTGCTGGCTTTGGGAACTGCAGCAGGTCCTGACACATGATTTACAGCTCTAATATTATTGGTCAGGACGTTTCTTTGCTGGGAGAAGAAAAAAGAAAAAAAATCAACATTAAAAAAAAAAAGCTTCGCATTCGGTGCAAATGTTCCAGGTGTGAATGGCTCATTTGGAATCCATTGTTACCATAAAATAATGCTAATAACATCAAGAAATCGTGTCGAAGTTTCACGTTTGGTGTGAAATGGCTTTAAACCTAACCAACAGTGTCCGAAAAGATAAATCAGAGTTTAACAAAACAGCCATCCTTACCCTGACCAACACCTAACCCTAACCAATAGTGTTTTAAAATGCAAATTGGAAATAAAGAAAAGAAAACACACACTAACTAAAGCAATCATTTCAATCATCTTTTTGTGTTTTTGGTTGGATTCAAACCACAGCCATCACATTCATTGTTCAACACTCTATCAGGTGAGCTACCAAGCAAGCTAATGACAGAAGAATAAGTGTGTATATGTAGGTGGGTCTGTAACACAACTTTTAAAATCTTTTGTTTTTCAAATCATGTGTTAAAGTAAAAGTCTTTTGATATCATAATATAGCAGGGGGCATAGTAATAGAGCGGAAAATACATTTTTTTTTATTTTTATCAAAATCAGCAATTGTACTTGTGAATTGTGTGACAATGATTAAACCACAAAGTTGTTGTAGTGTCTCTAGTGTTGATTTCACCAGGAAACTGCAGCAAAACGTAGGAAGTGGCACATACAAGTCAGTTTGCAAAAATGTGTATAGAGTAATGTTCATTCATCAGGTTGGCTATTTCAGCGCATTAGGTTGGCTATTTCAGCGCATCAGGTTGGCTATTTCAGCGCATTTAGTGCCAGATTCAATTGGATTGCGGATGGTTAGCAAATATGACACAGGTTTTTGTACTGAATTACAATGTGTTTAGCAAATTTGCCCCAATGTTCTTTAGACATAACACAAATGGCAAAATTTGTCAATCAAATATTATTCTGCTAAATCTGTTAAATAAGTATATAAAGTAATATGTAAAACCAAACTATTAGTCAAGTAATGAGCAAACAAAAAGCTGAGTGCTAGATTTCTCACCCCTTCTGGCAGCTGTTTGTGATTCAGGCGCAACAATAGCACTGCTTCCATCTCCATCCACACGCTGCTATTTTCAGCTTTAAAGAGTAATGAGCAACAGAAGGGATGGTTTTCTTCTCCCAAAGTATCAACTTTGGGGACCAAACATACACTTTGCTTGATAATTAATGAAAACAGACAAATGGTGGCTGATTGAGCAACTTGCATTTATTGTCAATCACCATCTGGTCCGCAGTGCCAACGCAACACAATCGCTAATTGCCTCGAGTGCGCTGAAGATGCCTTTATTTATTAAAATGGAAAATAAAAAGCTATTTTAGAGATGGTTCAAAAGTATGAGCATCTAAAGAGTTGGTGGCTGTGTGTATTGAGGGTAAATTCTGTGGACTGTGTGGAGATTTGGTGAGTCTTCTGACGGGAGGGACCCATCATGCCCCGAGGCCAGCACAGGCCTTTCAGAATGCTGCGGCTGGCAAGTCTCACTGCGCGCTGGGAACGTCAGCAGAAAGTCGTGTGGCTGTGGTGACTGAGGTGACCGAGGGGACGGCCGCTGACAGAGTCTGTTAGGACAGTGAAAGGTGGATGGGATGTTCTTTTTGTCATTGCTTTACCTTAGGGGGTGGTGAAGGATAGACGGGTTGAGGAAGAATGGGGGTGGGGGGGGGGGCGTTGACAGAAAGGTAACGGAGAAGGATGAAGGCAAAACTTAAAGGTATAGTTGAACAATGAAAATTCGGTCACTTGCTTACACTCATGACATTCCAAACCCATATGACTTACTTTCTTCCATGGAACATAAGTAGCTGAATGTTCAAGACTCAAGCCTCAGTTATGATTCATTTTCATTTTTCAGTCTGAAAAACCTAAATATCTTATGCAGTGTTGTTTCTAAAACAAGATAAATCTAACTGATCTTGTTTTAAGGATTTTAGATATTTTTACAGGAAAACAATACAAAGATTATTATCAAGAATATGATTTTTGCCCTAATATCAAAGGTCTTACTAGAAAAAAGAAATTATGATCCAGCGTGAATTGTCTTGATAAAAAAATATGATTGTGGCTGGTAACATGTGCATGTAAAATGGCTAGAAATAGAATTTTAGCTTAGAGTAAAGCTGACAATTTACACAAGGTTTATTTCTATTTCTTCTGCTCCAAACTTACTTCAAACTTACTTCTCTGTCTGCTCGTATGAATGTAACACATCATAAGAAAGTGTTTCACCACTGTTCAAATGCACCTTGGATCGCATCATTTATATGTATAAATGTTTTCCATCTGAAAGGACTAAATATTAAATTAAACAAATGAAAATAAAATGCGAAGTGATCTCTTCAGTAATCAAAATACTTTTTGAATGTAACTGTATTCTAATTACCAATGATTTACATTGTAACTGTAGTGGAATACAGTTACTTATATTTTGTATTTTAAATATGTAATCCCGTTACATGTATTCCATTAGTCCCCAACCCTGTTTGTGGGGGCCATGACATCTGTTGCAGGGCTCCCTGTTCTTCTATTCTAATCTTTTCTATTTGCAAAAGTAATGTTTGGGAGTCTAACATTTATATTTCCTATTGACACGCTAAAGCCGAAGATATAAATAACCACCTTAAGACAAATGCTTTTGTGAAACATCTTATGTGCCTAAGACTTTTGCACAGTACTGTGTTTGACAAAAAGATGTTAGAACAGGTTATTATGATTTATTTATATGATTAGATTTTTTAGTCATTTCTAATCTTGCCTAATCATCAAGTGAACCAGAACTGCCAATGGTACCCCCTTAGAGAGAGAGAAAAAAAAAAGAAAAGTGGCAAGAGGGGTGTCATGCCTAGCTTACATAGCTGTCTAGTGGTTTACTACGGACAATGTAACATTTTAAAGGACTGATTATGCTGATGCCTCTCATGTTGAATAAAACATGCAAATGTAATGATGTGCAATTTCCATATCATCAGTAATTTGATTTAATTTGGTAATTATCAACTGTCATCAATACTAATTTATGTAATAGCGGAGAGACACTTTCCTTCAAATGACAGGCACCAACAGGCCAAATGACTTCACTTCCATTTTGCTGCTGCCTTCATTCAGTTGAACTGTGAGGATCCATCTACATTTTCAACAAACTAGAACAGGACTCAAAATATCTGAATATTTTCAGACTGTCATAACTTTAACTGTTTGACATGAATAATTCTTTGACACGGTTATGTCCTTAGCTTTCCGTCAATATGATTTGACATGCAAGGGTGAGCTGTGCACTCCAGAGAAAATATCACTGGCTGCATTTGGACACTGTTTCAGCCACTGTATTGGAATGCTTTTTTTTATTTTTATTTATTTATTTATTTATTTTTTTTAATGTAACAAATGATTAAGGTGTTTTCATTTCATTGTCATATTATAATGATTATGGTGAGACTTTAATTACCACTACAATCCAAGGAAAATAGTCCAATGCAAAACGCAATATTACGCATTATGCTTGCTAAGCTAAATGTTTGACATGACAAAACTGCAGCCTGGAAGCAATTATACACAAACTGCTGTTAATGCATAGTGAGCGAGATCATAATTGCTTGTTAAAAATATTGGTGACCTCAATCCACATGCTAATAGCATAATTAAAGTGGTGTTTCATGGACTTCGTAATCTTCTGTGACAAGGCTTAAAATTCAATTAACCCCATTTTAACACTTTTGTTTCAACTGCTTTTAGAAGGCTAATTTGCTTCAGAATTAACTCCACTAAATGTAATTAAGATTTGAAAATAATTTGGTCTCCAAGTATACAACCATAGGATGCTTATGTCTTTAGTACACTGATTTGCTTTGTTCTCTATTATACAGCTTGGCAAGATCTGTATATTTCAGGATGGCGTCTTGCATGGCATTAAAACCAAATTAAACCTCCTTGAAACACAGATATAAAAAGTAATTGCCTGATTAACCACATGTACAGTTTTACATTCCTCTCATGTTGTTTTTGTGTGTATATATATATATATATATACAGGTGCATCTCAATAAATTAGAATGTCGTGGAAAAGTTCATTTATTTCAGTAATTCAACTCAAATTGTGAAACTCGTGTATTAAATAAATTCAATGCACACAGACTGAAGTAGTTTAAGTCTTTGGTTCTTTTAATTGTAATGATTTTGGCTCACTTTTAACAAAAACCCACCAATTCACTATCTCAAAAAATTAGAATACATCATAAGACCAATAAAAAAAACATTTTTAGTGAATTGTTGGCCTTCTGGAAAGTATGTTAATTTACTGTATATGTACTCAATACTTGGTAGGGGCTCCTTTTGCTTTAATTACTGCCTCAATTCGGCGTGGCATGGAGGTGATCAGTTTGTGGCACTGCTGTGGTGGTATGGAAGCCCAGGTTTCTTTGACAGTGGCCTTCAGCTCATCTGCATTTTTTGGTCTCTTGTTTCTCATTTTCCTCTTGACAATACCCCATAGATTCTCTATGGGGTTCAGGTCTGGTGAGTTTGCTGGCCAGTCAAGCACACCAACACCATGGTCATTTAACCAACTTTTGGTGATTTTGGCAGTGTGGGCAGGTGCCAAATCCTGCTGGAAAATGAAATCAGCATCTTTAAAAAGCTGGTCAGCAGAAGGAAGCATGAAGTGCTCCAAAATTTCTTGGTAAACGAGTGCAGTGACTTTGGTTTTCAAAGAACACAATGGACCAACACCAGCAGATGACATTGCACCCCAAATCATCACAGACTGTGGAAACTTAACACTGGACTTCAAGCAACTTGGGCTATGAGCTTCTCCACCCTTCCTCCAGACTCTAGGACCTTGGTTTCCAAATGAAATACAAAACTTGCTCTCATCTGAAAAGAGGACTTTGGACCACTGGGCAACAGTCCAGTTCTTCTTCTCCTTAGCCCAGGTAAGACGCCTCTGACGTTGTCTGTGGTTCAGGAGTGGAATACGACAACTGTAGCCAAATTCCTTGACATGTCTGTGTGTGGTGGCTCTTGATGCCTTGACCCCAGCCTCAGTCCATTCCTTGTGAAGTTCACCCAAATTCTTGAATCGATTTTGCTGGACAATCATAAGGCTGCGGTTCTCTCGGTTGGTTGTGCATCTTTTTCTTCCACACTTTTTCCTTCCACTCAACTTTCTGTTAACATGCTTGGATACAGCACTCTGTGAACAGCCGGCTTCTTTGGCAATGAATGTTTGTGGCTTACCCTCCTTGTGAAGGGTGTCAATGATTGTCTTCTGGACAACTGTCAGATCAGCAGTCTTCCCCATGATTGTGTAGCCTAGTGAACCAAACTGAGAGACCATTTTGAAGGCTCAGGAAACCTTTGCAGGTGTTTTGAGTTGATTTGCTGATTGGCATGTCACCATATTCTAATTTTTTGAGATAGTGAATTGGTGGGTTTTTGTTAAATGTGAGCCAAAATCATCACAATTAAAAGAACCAAAGACTTAAACTACTTCAGTCTGTGTGCATTGAATTTATTTAATACACGGGTTTCACAATTTGAGTTGAATTACTGAAATAAATGAACTTTTCCACGACATTCTAATTTATTGAGATGCACCTGTATATATATATATATATATATATATATATATATATATATATATATATATATATATATATATAGTATATACATTAATTCTATATTATTATGCTATTTATATGATATATACATATATAAAACATATTTCATATATTTACATAGATTGAAAAAAATAGAATTTAAATTAAAATATAATTTGAATTTGAAATTAATATGAATTAATGTACATTTAAAAAAAATATATATTTTCTATAATTTATATTATATATAAATTATTTACAAAATGAAATGATATAATATTATATATACTGTATATATAATATTATATAATATAATTTTGTAATTACGTGACATTTTTTACTCATAATTATTGCTGTCTCATCTTCTACATTGAAAGTTTTAAGACAGAAATATAACATCTGTTAAATGTATGCTGTATCATCTTGCATTTTCTTTTGCCAAACTGTCCTGTTGTCTTCCTCTATAGCCAATTGAGAGACGTTTTCCATGTTCTCGCGGAGAAGGTCATCAGGCCAGCCCAAATCTAGTCCCCTGAAAGTGAGCCAAGATTTCCATCGGTGCCATTCAAATTAGCATTAGACTTGAAGACTTGAATGCTGTTCCCGAGCAAATCAGACAGTGTGAAGGACAGAGCTGTCTCCCATGCAAGCACAGCACCACTCTCCCACTGTCACAGCACATGGCACAGGCCTCACAGTTTCTACACTGTCAGGAAAATTAATTGTCCTCTAACCACTTTTATCACACCCTCAGGTCCATGGCTAGATTCAATAAAATTTTATTAATGCTACAGCTTGTGACTTGTTATTGACATGTCGGATCAATATACGGTGGACTGCAAAAGTGAGTGTGCTACTAATCAGTACTGATAGACAAGAACACAGGAGTTTCTTATTGTACCTTTCTTGAGGAGTTTGTCCACAGATGCAGTTATATTACAGGATATTATAGTTGATAAATAGTTAGTTAGATAGTTGATGTAAGTGCATTAAATTAAACTATTATGTATTTTCATAAACTTTCAAGCAAGCCAAATTACACAGATGCCATCACAGACTACAATAAAGTGATGAATCACTCAAAAATGACAGTTCTGTCAACATTAACTCACCCTCATGTTGTTTCAAATCTGTATTAATTTTTTTCTTTTCTTAAGAGGTACACAAAAGGAGATGTTAAGCATGATGTTAACCTTAGTCACCTTAGTAACCACAATTTCACTGCATCTTTTTCTTTCATATGATGAAAGTGAATGGTGACTGAGGCTAACATTCTAGCTTTTCCTTTTGTGTCCCATGTAAGAAAGAATGTCATATTGGCTAGGAACAACATCATGATGAGTAAATGATTTACAGATTTTCATTTTTGAGTAAACTCTCCTTTTAAAAACTGGTTTACTTGCAATGGTGAAAAACATGGTTTATTGATTGTGTGGTATGAATGTAACAAATAATAATGAATAACAGTGGTTGAATTTAAAGACATTTTTGTTAACTTAGTATATATAATACATGTCAAATAATAAAACAAGTTTGGTACCATGTTGGATCGTTGATGTTGAATGTAAAATCTGGGTGCTGAAGCAAAACCGCTTTGAGAGTTTGTCAAATGCTACAAAACAATGTGCATGATATTAAATTGAAGCCATGTTAATAAGATTGATTTAATCTCATATCAACCATATTATTATATTTTGACATTCATGCTTGTTTATCACAGTAGTCTATAAGACCAGGCTGTATGATCATGCCCAGAAAGCAGAACAAAAGGGAGCTCACATATTCAATGGATCTATTGTTACCAAGGCCACGAGTGCAGTCGGCAGAGGCAGGTGAGGTGAGGTGGGACAGAATTTTTGGGGCTCATACGGGAGAGTGAAACGGCCCACGTTAATCATCCAGACAGCAGAGACATTAACTGTGCATGAAGCGGGGTCTCTGGACATCACACCAGAGAACACACTCAACGTGGGGGGGGGGGGGGTGGTGTTCAGGGCAACAACTCCGGGATTCACACACTGCTACAGCTGCCAGACTGAGTGCTATTGTAACTTACTGTTTGCAACTTTCTTGGCCACTTTCGCCTTTGTGCTTCAGATAAAAAGAAAGAAAGAAAAAAAACATCCATTCATACTGTACTAAAAGTGAATTATATAAAAAGCCTCTAAAGCTGACCTCTGAAGATAAACAGTCATATTCTCTTTCGTAAAAAATCAACTATGCTCAATATTTTACACAACAGCCATGCACTATTTCATTGTTGTTGTTTTTAATATGCACTGAAAACAATTCTTATTTTTAAGCGGTACAGTATGTTATTGTTTTCCAGTTAAAATTTCTAAATCTCA
The DNA here is from genome assembly GCF_019703515.2 of Myxocyprinus asiaticus. Taxonomy (NCBI): domain Eukaryota; kingdom Metazoa; phylum Chordata; class Actinopteri; order Cypriniformes; family Catostomidae; genus Myxocyprinus; species Myxocyprinus asiaticus. Next base: position 56,335,211 of record NC_059344.1, read on the forward strand.
TTCATTCCTATTTTCTACAATAAAGAAATACTGTAAATACAAATATACATTTAATAAACAAATACACAATATTAAGAAATATACGACAAGGTGTACCTGGTTTATGGACTGCATACATCTGCTAAACATCCTTAAATCGAGATGAGTACCCAAACAGCAAAGATAATATTATTTAGATGTTATTTAGATATATTACAGACATTATAGTTGCATAATATAGTAACTTATGTAACTTATAACTCAATCTGACTTATTTTCAGAGAATGTATCCTCAATATAAGTGTATTTGGGGAGATTTTTCACTTTCTTTGCAGTGTGCACTAACCATAACCAATATACAAACATAACCAGTAACCAAAAAACGTCATGGTTACTGGTGTAACCTCCGTTCCCTGATGGAGGGAACGAGACGTTGGTGTCGATGTAGTGACACTAGGGGTTACTCTTGGGAGCCCGAGACACCTCTGGTCTTTGATAAAAGGCCAATGAAAATTTGGCAAGTGGTATTTGCATGCCACTCCCCCGAACATACGGGTATAAAAGGAGCTGGTATGCAACCACTCATTCAGGTTTTACGCTGAGGAGCCAATATAAGGTCCGGCCATTTCAGCGGGTAGTTCAGCGTTGTGGCAGGAGGGACCAACGTCTCGTTCCCTCCATCAGGGAACGGAGGTTACACCAATAACCATGACGTTACCTATCTGTCACTCACTCGACGTTGGTGTCGATGTAGTGACACTAGGGGTCCCTATACAAAACGCCACAAGGCTGAACTGTGTTACGTGAACTGGCGGTGTGTGGTGGGCAGACTTGCTGTGTGCCTCATAGCCAGCACACCAGGTGGACACGTAACCTCCCCCAACACAGTTATGAGTGTCGAATGGCCCTTTTTGGGGACAAGTCGACTACCCAAAGATAGAGACAGGCTTAACCCAGTCGTGGCCCCTTTTCCCCTTCTCTTTTTCCACTCCCTAAAAAAGAAGGGGGATTATCCGACTGGACCGCCAGGTCTAGTCGGGGGGTGTCCCTCCCAAGGGGACACCTCGCCCCAGAGAGGGGGGGGATATTTAAGTGGAAAAATACGTCACATGGTCTTTCCAACCATGTGGAGAGCCTTCAAGGTAGATCCTTCCCAATGGGGGAGGAATTACTACAACATGGAGACTGGGGCAGAGGGGCTCTGCCCAAGGAAGACGCAGTTTGCCAGCAGGGAAATGAATTAGCGGAAGATATAGATCGCATGGGGATAGCCTTACAGGGAACCGCCACATGCGGAGCACCTATCCCAGAACCGGGCTCTTAGTTAGCGCGTGTACTGGGCCGGCAGTGAGTCTCTCCGAAAACTCGACTGCCACAGGGCTCGGAGGAAGTTAACCAGGAACAAGTTTTGTGAACACTACTGGGAATTAACAGCGCATGGAAGGCGCTATGTGCAAGCGATAAACCCGGCCGGCTATCCCGGGCATATCCGCTTAAGTTGCATGCCACTACCTGGGACAAAACCGGTTCCACCCAGAGGTTGTAGAACCATGCAAACGTGCTGGGTGTTGCCCAGCCCGTTGCTCTGCAAATGTCTGTTAGAGAGGCACCTCTGGCCAGGGCCCAAGAAGCCGCTACACCACGGGTAGAATGGGCTCGTAGCCCTACCGGGGGCGTCATGTTTTGGGCGAGATATGCCATAGATATGGCGTCAACAAGCCAGTGGGCAATCCTCTGCTTGGAGACAGCGCTTCCTTTCCGCTGTGCACCAAAGCAGACAAAGAGCTGCTCAGAGAGTCTAAAGCTCTGTGTGCGATCCAAATAGATGCGCAAAGCGCGCACCGGACACAGCAACGCCAGGGCTGGGTCTGCCTCCTCCTGGGGCAGCGCTTGCAGGTTCACCACCTGATCCCTAAAAGGAGTGGTGGGAACCTTGGGCACATAGCCTGGTCGGGGTCTCAGGATCATGTGAGAATAGCCCGGACCGAACTCCAGGCACGTTTCGCTGACAGAGAACGCTTGCAGGTCACCTACCCTCTTGATGGAAGTGAGCGCATTCAGGAGGGCAGTCTTCAGGGAGAATGCCTTAAGCTCGACTGACTGCAAAGGCTCAAAGGGGGCTCTCTGTAGGCCCCGAAGAACTACGGAGAGATCCCATGAGGGAACGAGGGGCGGTCTGGAGGGATTCAGCCTCCTGGTGCCTCTTAGGAACCTGATGATCAGGTCGTGCTTCCCTAAGGACTTACCGTCAACTGCGTCGTGGTGTGCTGCTATGGCAGCAATGTACACCTTCAAGGTGGAAGGGGACAGCCTCCCTTCCAACCTCTCCTGCAGGAAAGAAAGCACTGATCTGACTGCGCATCTCTGGGGGTCTTCGTGTCGAGAAGAACACCACTTAGTGTATAGATGCCACTTAAAGGCATACAGGCGCCTCGTAGAGGGGGCCCTAGCCTGAGTGATCGTGTCTACCACCGCGGGTGGTAGGCCACTTAGGACTTCCGCATCCCGTCCAGGGACCAGGGTGCCAGAGGGTGCCCCGTCCCTGAGAAAGAAGGTCCTTCCTCAGGGGAATTTGCCAGGGGAGAGCTGTCACGAGGAGCGTGATGTCCGAGAACCATGTCTGGGTGGGCCAGTAGGGTGCTACCAGGATGACCTGCTCCTCGTCCTCCCTGACCTTGCACAGAGTCTGTGTAAGTAGGCTCACTGGGGGAAACGCGTATTTGCGAATGCCAGGGGGCCAGCTGTGTGCCAGCACGTCTATGCCGAGGGGAGCCTCGGTGAGGGTGTACCAGAGCGGGCACTGGGAGGATTCTTGGGAGGCGAACAGGTCCACCTGTGCCCGACCGAATCGACTCCAAATCAGCAGGACCACCTGAGGGTGGAGTCTCCACTCTCCCCTGAGGGAAACCTGCCGTGACAGCGCGTCCGCTGTAGTGTTGAGGTTGCCCGGGATATGAGTGGCTCGCAGCGACTTGAGGTGCTGCTGACTCCGGAGGAGGAGACGGCGGGCGAGTTGTGACATACAGCGGGAGCGCAGACCGCTCTGGCGGTTGACATATGCTACCGCTGCCGTGCTGTCTGTCCGAACTAGCACGTGCTTGCCCTGGATCAATGGCCGGAACCTCTGCAGGGCGAGCAGAATTGCCAGTAACTCGAGGCAGTTGATGTGCCAACGCAGCCGCGGACCCGTCCAGAGGCCGGTGGCTGCGTGCCCATTGCAAACAGCACCCCAGCCCATTTTGGAGGCGTCTGTCGTAACCACGACGCACCTGGAGACCAGTTCTAGGGGAACACCTGCTTGTAGAAACGAGAGGTCGGTCCAAGGGCTGAAAAGACGGTGACAGACTGACGTAATGGCCACGCAGTGTGTCCCGTGGTGCCATGCCTGTCTCGGGACTCGAGTCTGGAGCCAGTGCTGAAGCGGCCTCATATGCATCAACCCGAGCGGGGTGGCCACCGCCGAGGATGCCATATGCCCCATGAGCCTCTGAAAAAGTTTCAGTGGAACCGCTGTTCTCTGTTTGAACGCCCTCAAACAGGCCAGCACCGACTGGGCGCGCTCGTTCGTTAGGCGCACCGTAAGGGAGACTGAGTCCAACTCCAAACCGAGAAAAGAGATGCTCTGAACCGGGAGGAACTTGCTCTTTTCCCAGTTGACCTGAAGCCCTAGTCGGCTGAGGTGAGAGAGCACCAGGTCCCTGTGTGTGCATAACACGTATCGAGAGTGAGCTAAGATTAGCCAGTCGTCGAGATAGTTGAGAATGTGAATGCCCACCTCCCTTAACGGGGTAAGGGCAGCCTCTGCGATCTTCGTAAAGATGCGAGGATATAGGGACAGGCCAAAAGGGAGGACTTTGTACTGATACGTCTGACCCTCTAACGCAAACTGCAGGAAGTGTCTGTGTTGAGGAAGGATCGAGATGTGAAAGTACGCGTCCTTCAGGTCTACCGCCGCGAACCAATCTTGATGCCGGACGCTCGCTAAAATGCGTCTTTGCGTCAGCATCTTGAACGGGAGTCTGTGTAAAGCCCGGTTCAGTACTCGTAGGTCCAAGATTGGCTGCAATCCACCGCCTTTCTTCGGTACGATGAAGTAGGGGCTGTAAAACCCTTTCTTCATCTCGGCTGGAGGGACAGGTTCTATTGCGCCCTTCCGTAGGAGGGTAGCGATCTTCGCACGCAGGGTAACAGCGTTTTCGCCCTTGACGAAGGTGAAGTGAATACCGCTGAACCTGGGCGGGTGCCTGGCGAACTGAATCGCGTAGCCGAGTCGAACGGTCCGGATCAACCACCGCGATGGATTGGGAAGCGCAAGCCATGCGTCCAAATTCCGTACGAGGGGGACCAAGGGGACAACGTCGTTGGACATACCGGCAGGTGGGGCCTCACGTTGGGGCGGAGCGCGAGGTGCCACAGCACGTCGTGGCCATGCTGAGTCTAGGGACATCAAAGCACTTACCTGGCTCCTTGTGACCACCCCCGGAACAGCCTGGGACGGGGGAGGAAGAGGCCTGTCCTCGCGACCCATGGAGGCTGTCACATCGGGGGTGGATTTGTGCCACAGCTGGGCGCTCAGGGGCGGAAAGGGCACCACTGGAGCGCCAATCCTGCAAGATAAAGCCCGTGGATAGTAGTCTTGGTGACGACCGTACACACCGGGTATGTGACCCAGGGAGGAAGGAAGCCGCTCTTTTGGTGAACTGTTGGGTACCACAGCCACTTCCTGCGGTGGGCTCCATGCCGGGGCCGGGCCGGAGGGGTGGGCTGCGGCGGAGCCGGTGCAGTCACCGCAGGGGGACGCCCTTGGCGACGAGCAGACGGGGTGCGGGGTCTTGAGCCGCGCCGGGGCAGGATGTGCCGGATTGCTTCCGTCTGCTGCTTTACCGTCGAGAACTGCTGGGCAAAGTCCTCAACAGTGTTGCCAAATAGGCCCGCCTGGGAAATGGGGGCAGCAAGGAACCGTGTCTTGGCGGCCTCGCCCATCTCGACCAGGTTGAGCCACAGGTGGCGCTCCTGGACCGCTAGTGTGGCCATCGTCTGCCCGAGAGACCGCGCCGTGACCTTCGTCGCCCGGAGGGCGAGGTTGGTCGCCGAGCGCAGTTCCTGCATCAAATCTGGGGCGGAACTACCCTCGTGCAGTTCTTTCAGTGCCTTGGCTTGGTGGACCTGCAGGAGAGCCATGGCGTGCAGGGCAGAGGCGGCTTGTCCAGCAGCGCTGTAGGCCTTGGCCGTCAGGGATGACGTGAGCCTACAGGGCTTGGACAGGAGCTTAGGGTGTCCACGCCAGGTGGCGGCACTCTGCGGGCATAAGTGCACCGCGAGCGCCTTATCCACTGGGGGAATCACCATATAGTCCCTGGCCGCCCCGCCATCGAGGGTAGTGAGAGCGGGGGAACTGCGGAGTCGGGGTCGGGCAGTAAAAGGTGCCTCCCACGACTTCGTCAGCTCCTCATGCACCTCCGGGAAGAATGGCACTGGAACGGGGCGCGGCTGGTTTGAGCGGCGCCGCGAGCCCAGAAACCAATCATCAAGCCGCGAGGGTTCAGGGGAGAGCGGAGGGTTCCACTCTAGCCCGATGCTCGCGGCCGCCCGGGAAAGAATGTCCGTCATTTCGGCATCGGCCTGTAACTGAGCGACCGTCCCCGAAGGGGGAAGCCCAGCTGAGGCTTCTGCATCCGACTGGACAAGCCTGCTCTCCGATGCTGCGCTCGAGAGCTCATCATCTTCGCGGGCCTCGAACAAGAAGCCAGACTCGCCGTGCGACGAGCCGGCAAACTCATCCGGAAGCCCGATTGGGGCAGATGAGCGTGCTGGGGAATGGGAGGTCCCATTAAGGTCCCCAAATCGCCCCCAGTGCTAGCCGTGCTGACCTCATACCCGTAGGTAGGAGGACCAAGGCAGGGAGCCGCTGGGGTGGCTTGCTTCCTTACGAAAGCAAGCCGCGACCGCAACGTTGCCATGGTCATGTTCTCGCAGTGAGAACATGAATCATTCATAAATGCTGCCTCTGTGTGGGCTGCGCCCAGACATGAAAGACAGCGATCATGACCATCCGAAGTTGAGAGAAAACGACCGCAACCAGGAATAACACACGAACGGAAAGGCATCTTTAGAAAGACGCGTCTTTAAAAAGACGTTCTGTGTGTGTGCTTTTTTAGAGAAATATACTCTTTTAGAGGGGAAAAACGCTCTTTCAGAAAAATACTCTCTAGTTTTTGTGCCGAAGCGCCCAGGGGCGTTCTCTGCAGTGCACCAGTGCAGAGGAGGGAGAAGCCGCTGAAATGCGCCGTCAGATCCAGCAGAGGTGAATGAACAGTAGTATTCAGCTCAGTGAGCATGACCGTTTGGCTCCGAAGAGAAAATCTGAATGAGTGGTTGCATACCAGCTCCTTTTATACCCGAATGTTCGGGGGAGTGGCATGCAAATACCACTCACCAATTTTCATTGGCCTTTTAACAAAGACCAGAGGTGTCTCGGTTTCCTAAGAGTGACCCCTAGTGTCACTACATCGACACCAATGTCAAGTGAGTGACAGATAGGAACAAGGCTTTCTTAAGACTGATTTTTAAAGGAACAGTTATTGCATTAACACCTTGCTTTCAATGGTTCCACTGGCCACTGTTCATACCTATTCACAGTTGGGTCAGTCTCTATTATTATTTCAAGAGTGGCTGATTCTCCATGACCTACTTGGAGAGCTGAAGGAGCCTGCATGTGCATGGATGCATTGAGCACTGTCACTTTTTGAGGGTTACAAATCAGCCAATCTGATGAGTGCCAGCCGAATGGTTCCAAGTGCTCCAACATGTAAAAATAACTAAAAGTGTATTTTTTTAACCACATAAATATTCTTCTTCTTTCAATCTCAACAGATCTGAAGATATTGTATGCATCAAACATAATCAACCCAGTTAAACGTTTTAAATGTGTCTGTGTCTATTGCATTTTTCTATTCTATCTCCATCTGTTATCGTCTGGAGCTTTAACACTGATAGCGTGTGGCTGCCAGGCTAATGGCAAATTTATAATAAGCAAATGTTCTTTTATTGATGGTTCGCATGTCATTGCTTTGTTTTCAGTAGATGCATTCATTTCTATTTGAAAGTAAGTTTGGTTGGCCAATTCAGTTCTGAAGATTCAAATGAAACCACAATGCATTGCAATGTTTAATGAACTGCAATGGAAAGCAAATCCAGGCCCTGTCCAATTAATTAAGATATTATATCTCAGTGGTCCGTCACTGATGGGTCACAAAACAAAAATGGGACACAGATCTGTTCTGATAGGGTCATGGACAGCAGGGATAAAACAATCCTAAATGCAAATAACTAACCATATAACCATGCATAATTAGAATAGAATAATAATAATAATAATAATAAATGCAATATACACTCAGTGACCACTTTATTAGTTACACCTGCACACCTACTTATTCATGCGATTATCTAATCTGCCAATCATGTGGCAGCAGTGCAATTCATGAAATCAGGCAGATACAGGTCAGGAGCTTCAGTTAATGTTCAAATCAACCATCAGAATGGGGAAAAACAGGATCTCAGTGATTTCAACTGTGGCAGGATTGTTGGTGCCAGACAGGCTGGTCTGAGTATTTCTGTAACTCTGACCTCCTGGGATTTTCACACCAACAGTCTCTAGAGTTTACTCCGAATGATGGCAAAAAAAAAAAAAAAAAAAAAAGAAACAAAAAAGCATCCAGTGAGCAGCAGTTCCTCGGACGGAAACACCTTGTTGATGATAGAGGTCAACGGAGAATGGCCAGACTGGTTTGAGCAGACAGATAGGCTATGGTAACTCAGATAACCACTCTGTACATTTGCAGTGATCAGAATAGCATTTCAAAATGCACAACATGTTGAACCTTGAGGCGGATGAGCAACAACAGCAGAAGACCACAGCGGGTTCCACTTCTGTCAGCCAAGAACAGAAAGCTGAGCCTGCAGTGGGCCTACCAACTGTGTACCTGAGCAGAAATTGAGATTCATCAGACCAGCCTATGTTTTTCCAGTCTTTAACTGTCCAGTTTTGGTGAGTCTGTGCCCAGTGCTTGAATAAGTATGTGTACAGGTGTACCTAATAAAGTGGTCACTGAGTGTATTTTGTTGTTGACATCAAAAGTTATGCCTCCGTTCAAACTCTATGGTAGGCTAAATTGGTGCAAATTCATCTATCTCTAGTAGCCTATTAGTTAAATGCCGACATAGACAAGCTGTGTGACATGCCCTCATTCTCATATATACTGTATACATATCATACATACAGTATATACATTATTTAAAGGTAAGCAGAACATTCCTGAAAATTCAAAAAACTTCCTGAAAACGTCATTCTCAGAAAAACAATTAAACTAAAAACTTAGAAAGAAATGTAGTTTAAAGGCTGTGTGAGGATTGTTGTATTTTCACCTAACATTTTTAGAACTTTTACTGTTATTTAAAAAGGGAAAATAACTATTAATGTTCTTATGTTATTTTTAACCATTTTTGTTTTACATAACGTTATCCAAAGTTGTTGTAAGGTTTCTTGTTAGGTGGGCAGGAGGTCTAAAGTAGGTGTGTTGAGAATTTGGTATTTGAATTAAAATGACTCTTTTAAGTCAACTGATTTTCCCAAACTTTCTGACCAAGGGATATTCATAGCTACAGTACATCCATACTCATGTGGCATTGATACAAGCTATCAATCCTTTTTGCACCCCTCAAATTTGATTTAACCTGCTCTTCTCTGCTTTACAAGGCTGTAAATTAGACATATAATCTTGATGCCACATTTCTCTTGTGCCTTAAATAATGGGCTTTCAGCAATCAGCTTCACTAAAAAGCCCAAACCTGAGCTATGGTGAAATTCATGTATTGAACTTTTCACACAGCTGAAAATGAATAATTCTCAGCAATACTTTTTTACTCCCAGGCTATGAAATAATAGAATGTGGAGAGGCTTTTATGATAACAGAGCTGTCTCACCACAATATTAAACAGAAATTTGAGGAAAGAGGGTGTGTACAGGTATGCACATGGCTCTGATTTAGCATAAAAACAATAACAAATCACATTTCCTTAAAGGTGCAGTATGTAAGAATCAGAAACCCTTAATGACACCTGTGGCTGTCAAGTGAACTGCAGCCAGCTACCTGTTGCTTGTGCGCACGCACACGTTCCATAGGGACGCGAGCGAGCGAGCATCGACCAAAACAATGACGTAACATACAAAGAGACTGAACGTGATTCACTGACATCATGCTGACAGATGAGGTATCATAATTAAAATTTCACAGTTATGACTGTTTTACAACAAACTTTGAGACTGTATATTATATTTGACTCTCCAGTGCTGGAACAGGGCTAAAACAAAGTGTGGGACTATGTGAGACTGTAGTTTGAAGTAATCACTTTTCTTTGCATGATACATTGACTGCATATTATGTCGGTGTTAGCTAGCTAGCCAGTTTTATCAATAGCTGTTAGCTAAATTTGGTGGATGATGTCAGTAGCTGTTTATAAAATAGATTTTACATTATAAATATGTTGACACCATTCAATATTGATGTGATTCCATCACAACTGTCATTTTGATATATCGATGCGCTATTGTTTTATAAGAATAGAATGCATATATTTTCTGTATAACCAAGTTACGTTACACTAATGAATGGGTCTTTTTGCATGATCTTGAACATTGTTTAGCATTCATTTAATGTGTTATTGTAGTTTACCTTGCTGAATAATTACAGATTACCATTGTTTATGACAGTTACTGTGAATCAGCATACCTGACTTTTAATATAAAGAGAAGATCGTTGAAATTATTTGAAAGTTACGAAGCAAGGTAGTTTGCAATACATCAGTGTTAGCAGGCAAGATCAAGTTAGCTAAAATTACACAGATCAATCCTTATGGCACTATATTTCACATGCTTTGCAGTTAGGTAAGCTTACCTGTCCAATAAGAAGAACACCCATTTAGTGTCATCTGATTTAGTGAATCAGAATCAGAATCAGAATCAGAATGAGCTTTATTGCCAAGTATGCCTACACATACAAGGAATTTGTCTTGGTGACAGGAGCTTCCAGTACACAACAATACAAAAACAGCAACAAGACTTTTAAAAAATAATTAAAATTGAATAAAAAATAGATAAATATTGAAAAGAAAAAAGTATATATAGAATACACAATAGACAATATATATATATATATATATATATATATATATATATATATATATATATATATATATATATACATACATACATACACACATACAGATATACAGGTGAAATGCCATCTGGGCCCTGTGCTTTCCTAATCTTTTGTTTTTGAAAGACGTGGCTCACATCATCTTCACAGATCTTAAGTGCAGGTTGAGTAGCAGGAGGGGGGAGGAGGGGGGGTTGCAGGAGGTGTTTGTGTTTGTGTGAAGTGAAGGTCAGAGTGGGTGTGGGGTGTGAGATTGGGCCTTTCAAATCTAGAGTAGAACACATTCAGGTCGTCAGCCAGTTGTTGGTCCACCACAGGGTTGGGGGTAGGAGTCCTGTAATTCGTAAGTTGTTTCATGCCACTCCACACTGACGCAGGGTCGCTAGCTGAAAACGTGTTTTCACCACTTCTTTTAGCCACTCTGATTCCCTTATTCAGTATGTTCCTGGCATGATTGAACAAGACTTTATCCCCAACTCTGTAAGCATCCTCTTTGGCCTGACAAAGCTGTCTGAGTTCCGCTGTAAACCATGGATTGTCATTGTTAAATGTTAAATAAGTCCTAGTAGGAATGCACATATCCTCACAGAAACTGATATGTGATGTAACAGTATCTGTGAGCTCATCCAGGTCTGTGGCTGCAGCCTCAAAAACACTCCAATCAGTGCAGTCAAAGCAGGCTTGAAGTTCCAGCTCTGCTTCATTGGTCCATCTCTTTACAGTCCTTACTACAGGCTTAGCACATTTTAATTTCTGTCTGTAGGTTGGAAGAAGATGAACCAGACAGTGATCAGATAGTCCCAAAGCTGCTCTAGGAACAGAGCGATATGCATCCTTTATTGTTGTGTAGCAATGGTCCAGTATATTTCTGTCTCTGGTTGGGCATGTAATGTGCTGTTTGTATTTGGGCAGTTCACGTGTGAGGTTTTCTTTATTAAAATCCCCAAGAATAATAATAACTGAGTCCAGGTATTGTTGTTCTGTGTCTGTGATTTGATCAGCCAGCTGTTGCAGCGCTGTGTTCAAACACGTGTTTGGTGCGATATACACACTCACCAGAATAAACGAGGAAAACTCCCGCGGCGAGTAGAAAGGCTTACAGTTAATAAAGAGTGCTTCCAAATTAGGACAGCACATCTTCTTTAATGTTGTTACATCTGTACACCAACTTTCACTGATGTAAAAGCATGTTCCACCGCCTCTCGTTTTCCCCGTTAACTCCACAATGTGATCCGCTCTGAACAGCTGAAAGCCCGGCAGATGTAACACACTGTCCGGAATGGCTTCACTCAGCCAGGTTTCTGTGAAGCACAAGGCAGCAGAATGAATGTCCCTCCAGGAATCAAATGCCCTGCCGATGTTCACTCTAGTTTTCGCTCGACCACGATCACGTTCCCACTTAGCCAGACTGGATTCAGTAGATAAATGTTTTTTTGTTGTTGTTGTTTTTTTTTTTTTTTTTTTTTTTTTTAAACATCTCTGAGTATGTGTCGGAGTCGGTGTTGTGCTTGGAGCCGGCCGTTTGCTGGATTCCATCTCTAAGATAACGTTACCTAGTGTTGCATTTACTTGTCATTGTTGAATAGCAGAAGAGAAGCTATTATTGAGGCAAGGCTCTCGGGAGCACGCATAAACATCACATCCTTTGGATATTCCCGGCAAAAGTGACCCGCTCCTTTCGCATGAAATTCAGTCTACAGGCTTTAATAGGCAACCTAGGAAGTCCGGGAAGGGCTAATTTTTTAAGTTGCATTACAAGCCGTTCACACATTGGCAAAAAAAAGGTGAATATTACATGAAAATTGTTACATATTGCACCTTTAACATAAAAATATAAACAAAATACACAACCCTTGTGTAAGGTTGTCAAATTCTCATTTCACAGCAGTGCTTTGAAATCACACAGGGTTCACTACATGACACAATCAAAGTGAAATCTGTTCTGGGTGAAAGCTGATTTGCAAATAAAACATGAGTTATGAATACTAAACAATCCTCATTTTTCTTATTGCTGGTGTTAGACACGAAATAAAGGGAGAACAAAAAGAGAAAGTAAGATGCAAATCTGATAACAAAGACTAGGAGGTAGTATGCAGCTTTTGTAATTTCTTACAAAGAACCTCAAAGCGCTAAATCATTACAACCTTCTGCTTTACAGCCGACGATGGACTGAACCCAAAGCCTTCAGAGGGGATTTTAGCCAGAGAACATTTCGTCATGTTAATATTTGCCTGTATATTTGATTCTGAGTTGTTCTTCCACGTTCTTCTCCATGATCATTTGCATGATAAAAAGGGAGAACATTCCTCTCACGGAGAGAATAATATCTGACTGGCATCCTAATGAAGGGCTCTAGACATTGACAGTGTTGTCCCTGAGTGTACATTCTCTGTGCTGATGTCTAAATCACATCATGTCAGGCGTGTGTCAGACTTCTGTTCTACTCATACTGGATGACATGGGGAGGGAGGGCTCTGTGCATCTTTTTAAACTAAGGCCTACATCTACAGCAGGGCTCCAGACTGCAACTTAATTGTCACATTTTGCGACAGTTTTTCCAACCGGTGCAACTTATTTTTAGAGGAGGGCTAAAAAGTTGGTCAGCTCTCTCTGATTATGCGCTGCCATTTTCTGTTGTGTGTGAGAAATATAAAACAGCAAACGCCCTCAAAGTGGAACGAAAGAGCGCTATCTCCTACCTGGATCAATTATCAGCATTGCCCAGTGGCGCACAAGCACAGAGCAGATGCATTCACTTGCGTAACAGTCTAAACCAAGCAGCGCAGATCATAATAAATAGCACTGCGAGAATCCATTTTACATTCTGCACTGAATTCTCTGTTGCAAACCCCTGTGAAAACCCAAAATAAGTAGATAAGTATAAGTATGAAATAAGTTGGCCCCCACATTCTAAACACCATTGACAAGAAAAATATAAATTAGACATCAATTCAATCCACACATCACCAACCTTACATAAGTTTCCAATAGTTTTACTATAGTTACACTAACTGTATTAACTACTGTATTAACTACTTCATGCAAAGTATTATTATATTGTTAATACAGCTCTATTAAATATATTAGTGAAGTGAGGGAATATATATACTGTGTGTGTGTGTGTATATATATATATATATATATATATATATATATATATATATATATATAACCCCAATTCCAAAAAAGTTGCAACAGTATAAAAAATGCTAATAAAAACAAACATCCATACCATGTGATTTGTACATTATATTCACCCTTTGCTATATTGAAAGCACTACAACTACACATTATGTGAAGTTTTACCTTGTGAATTTAATTGTTTATTCAAAATGAACAGTAATTTCAAATCAGATGATTGCAACATGCCACAGAAAAGTTGAGACGGGCAATTTAAGACTAATAACAATTTGACGAGTTGAAATAACAAGGCAATGTGAAACAGGAGATGTTACACAGGTGAGGCAATAGTGTCATAGTATATAAAGAGCATCCAAAAACAGCCTAGCCCTTCAAGAGGAAGGATCATTCAAGACCTGTCAATTTGCCAACAGACGCCTCAGAAAATAATCCAGCACTTTGAGAACAATGTTCCACAAAGACATTGTTGGGATTACTTTAGTAAACCTTTATTAGTCAACACCATTCGCCGCTGCATCCACAGATGCAAGTTAAGACTTTGCTATGCAAAGCAGAAGCCATACATCAACACTGTCCAGAAGCACTGCCGACTTCTCTGGGCTCGGTCTCATCTTAGATGGAAAGTAGAACAGTGGAACTGTGTTTTTGGTCCAACGAGTCCACATTTCAAATAGTTTTTGAAAAACACAGCCGTCGTGTTCTCCGGGCCAAAGAGGAAAAGGATCATCCAAGCTGTTATCAGCATCAAGTCCAAAAGCCAGTGTCTGTATGGGCCAGGGGTGTGTCAGTGTCCATGGCATGGGTAACTTGCACATCTGTAATTAATGCAGACAGATATGTAAACATTTTGGGGCAACATATACTGCCATCCAGCACATCTTTTCCAGGGACGTACCTGCATTTTCCAACAGGACAACACCAAACCACATACTGCCTGGATAACAAGTGCATGACTGCGTAAGCAGAGAGTGCGGGTGCTTGACTGGCCTGCCTGCAGTCCTGACCATCTCCAGTTGAGAATGTGTGATGCATTATGAAGCACACCAAATGGCAATAAAGACCCCATACAATTGTGCAGCTGAAGACCTGCATAATGGATGAATGGGGGAAAATTCCACTTTCCAAACATAACAAAATTGTCTTCAGTGCCCAAATACCTAATAAGTGATATTAGAAGAAATGGTGATGTTTCACAGTGGTAAACACCCGACTCTCCCAACTTTTTTGGAGTGTGTTGCAATCATCTGATATGAAATTACTGTACACTTTCAAAAAAACAATGAAATTCACAAGGTAAAACATCATATAATGTTTAATTGTAGTGCTTTCAATAGAGCAAAGGATGAATATCATTTACAAATTACTCATTTTTGTTTTTATTAGCATTTTTAATACAGTCCCAACTTTTTCGGAATTGGGGTTGTATATATATATATATATATATATATATATATATATATATATATATATATATATATATATATATATATCCCTCACTTCCCTAATACAATATATTTAATAGAGTTGTATTAACAATATAATAATACTTTGCATGAATACATTTCTGCCAAAATACTATACAGTATTTAATACAGTTAGTGTAACTATAGTAAAACTATTGGAATCTTATGTAAGGTTGGTGATGTGTGGATTGAATTGATGTCTAATTTATGTTTTTCTTGTCAATGGTGTTTAAAATGTGGAGGTTAGCTTATTTCATACTTATACTTATCGACTTATTTTGGGTTTTCACAGGGGTTGGCAACAGAGAATTCAGTGCAGAATGTAAAATGGGTTCCGAGAATTACGTCTCGCAGTGCTGGATATATATATATATTTATAAATCTAAATTTTAATATGTTGTATTAGTTTCTAACTGTTTTCAGGCTACTATTTGTCATAACAAAAAAATACTATAGTTTGTTTTATACCAAGTCACTGTCTTTGTTTGTCTAGAGAATTTCTAGAATATTTTAATTTAACCCTATATAAAATAGGTGTTAACTTTTTACAGATGGTCCTTTCGTTAATATCAGTAAATTTACAGCATCCCACAAAATCAGTGCTTTACTGACAAGTGTGCATTTCAATGGGACAAAACATTCAATATTATTCATAATTGCACTTTTTTATGCAATACAATAATAATATCATTATTTTTATAAGTTTTGTCCTTAAAATGTTTTATTTTATAGGCCCCAGACCCCGTACCACTGCTAACAAATCAGGTGCTGGTGCTACCATCTGTAGAACTTGGTGGCACAGATGCCATTGCTTTCAAAAATTAGTCTGGAGCCCTGTACAGCCTGAAATCAATAATCTTAAAGGTGAAGTGTTTAATTTTTTTTCAAAAGTATTTAAAATACTTTCTCCTATCCCAGATTAATATGCAGAGACAGCTATAAGTAGCCTTTTATAATTATTATGCATGCAGCTTTTATGAGCTCATTAAATGAGAGACCACATGGAATATTTGCACTTTTAAAATTTCATTTGACACTGCAGGAGCATTTAAAATTAACTAGTGAAGGAAATATTAATTAACCCTAAAGAAACCTTGAATTAAATGGTGACCAGATGCATACATTTTCACTTAAACATTCATATTAATTATGACCATTTTTTGTGACATAGGCTTAAAAAAGTCTATGGACACTTTATGCATTAACTTCTTAAACAGTGTGGCTCTGTGATACTATCAAAACCTAGTCCTGTTTGTTTGATCATCTGAGCAGTCCGACATAAAAACATTTGCACAACAAAGGCATGTGTTTGGGGTGGAACTGTGTGTTTAAACCATTGGAAGACAGGCAGAGTGTTCGGTAGGGATTTAAGGAATTTAACGACCAGGGGTGTGTCCAGATGGGTGGCCCTGGTCACCCCTATAATTTGATTGGCCACCCCAGGTTCAACTCCATATTCTAAACCAAAATTGGTAATTTCCCATGTCGGAGGCAGGCCTTTAATAAAACTGGATAGAACCTTGTTGGTTTAAATCAGAAGTGGGAAGCATTGTCAAGAAATCACAGTTAATCGAGTGGACTCAGAGGAAACACTGCATACAGTTATCTGAAATGAAATATGGCTTGAACATGCACTGTAGACCGAGCTGCATGTCACATCTGCGAGACCACGACACTGAATTGCACCCGTGAAGAGGGCTTGAAGAAATCTTGTGAAGGACCATTTCACTAAAAACAATGGGTTCAATCACTGCAAACAACATACAACATGACAACAAGCACTGTGATCATCTGTCCCATCACCAGTGCTTGAAGGGAACAGGCCAGTACTCTCTTCTATCCCAACTAAGATAAAAACTGTAATGCTGTAATCTTCTGCATATTTTATCATCTATGGCTATATTCTGGCCAAAACCTGTTCATTCAGAAATGAAATGTTTGACTGACATGTTAAACTAATCACACTTTCTTATGTGATGCTTTGGGGTGTGTATAACAGCGATGTGCATCCTAAGTACTTTGTTGACCATGTGGAGATATATTGTTTACTTGCAACTATCTGCCTCAAACAAAGTTTTTAAATAGATTTGAAAGATACAATGCCACAAACCTTGTTCAATATGGCAGGTTCTTTGTCATAATCATACTTTGATGTCCACAAAATTAATAGGCCTATCAATTTTGAATTTGCAGATATTTGTTTCTTCATATAGCCTAGATTTATTACCTTTCATAATGTAATGCTTTCAGATCATTATATGTCTTAATTCATCTAGCTTAGTACATCTCTTAAGAAAAGAAGCTAAATTTAAAAAAAATTCATTTTCTCTTTCTTATGTAATGTTTAATTAAATAATTAAATTACCTTTGGCAGTCCCAATATATGGTTATATTGAGTACACAAAACTGAAATCCATGCACATTCTTTATGTGTAGGCCTATATGTTAAGTTAAGAAACATATTTGGGCCTGTTTACACTTGGCCACTTCATGCATTTTCACTGATCGGATAGCTATTTTATCCTCATTTATTTGATGAAGATCGCTGAAAACTGAAACTAAACACTGACATGAGCGCAGCTGACGCACATGACGTGTCTTACCTATGACAAGCCCAGAGGGGAAAAACACACAGCGCGCCCATACACAGACACACACGCACTGGGCAAAGTCACTTCGAATAAAATAAAAAAGATCATCTTTTAAAATCACTGCCCAGAATTAGCGTAAACTATTTTATGTTATTTGCATATAGTACTGGAATTGAAGATCAGATTTACATCTGTTTGGCAGAGACACACTGATGTGTCCAAGTGTAAATGGAATGAACTTTTTCAATCGGATAGCAATCCGATCAGTAAAATGCATGTAGTGGCCAAGTGTAAATGGGCCCTTTAATATCCTTTTTATTGTCTCAAAATAATACATTTGCCTAGCTGATAGTATTACCTCGTGCCAAGGTAGCTTCATCTCTGTCCAAAACTGCAAAGAACTACCATGTGTTCACTGTTATGTGATGCACTGTTCTTAATGAGATAGTAACCATATTAGCAGTGCCCATAACCTTTAAGCAGTTTTAAGAGACACTACATACAGAACATACAAAATATACAGATAAAAAAAAAAACATGCTTTTTGGAGTATTCTGTGTTTTGTAGTTATAACATTTAATAGCAATTAATCTAATATTTAACTAAATAACATTCAACTATATGAATGTTATATATACAATATATAGTATACTGTATTTATACACAAATATATCTATACAATTACTACAAAAATAATACAATCTGATAACATTCCATCCATTGATTTGTTCTTTTATATAATTTCTGTGGCTCATTAAAGGCATTCGTTCGGGATCTGGGGACACTGTCGCACTGTAGATTCTGTAGAGTAGCTGTTGCTGAATTGCACTGCTGGAAACACTGTCAAAGTATTGTAGAACAAATTTTCTTTATACTTGTGTTTCTACTCACAGAGTGTGCGGGGGTCAAGGGTTCAGATAAATGCATGTAGGGAGAGGAGAGGGCCATGTTTCCAAACACATGCAGTCAAGTGCAACCACTGATTTGATGCTCATTGTTGTGGCTTGAAACTGCCCTTTAAGCTGATAATTGCCATGTTTTTGATAGAGTGGGAGAAAGAGCCTTTCATACTTTGTGTTTGCTCTGTTTTAAAGGTGCTTTCTTTATGGTAAAAGGAGTTATTTTTAATCAATTCAAAGTAATCGTAAATTCCCTATGTAATTTCATTGATTTCCCTAAACATAAAACTGAAATATCTTAATTTTTATGTAGCCATGTGGAGAAATTTCATGTAATTTAACTCATAAATTGTCATAAATTGGATGTGGCCCCTTTAAGAACCGGAGTTTTGCAACACCTGCTTTTCGGCACTCTCTCCAGTTGTGTTTGTGTGCTGGTTACAGATGTGAGAACTTGTATTGCACAGGAGAGCGCATGGTTTTGTTCATCATTTGAGAGTTCTTTGGGTAAATATCAAATTTTACACAAAATGCTTATAAATGGCATTAAATATGTGTTCAGAATAGTCGTATGTTAAAACTGAGTGCTTGTTAAGTGTTATTTTTGAAGGATGCATATGGATTGCATGTGTGGAGTTTGACCACGTTTTGGTGCACCTGCGGTGGCTGGGTATTTAAATTTTGTGTTAATCATATCTTATTTAATGATTTATAGCCCAGAGTGTTTTCCATTTACGTGAACATGTGTAAAGAGAATTTTATTGTTTTAAACTGTTATACATGTCCTTAAAGCCTGGTTAAAAATAAGTAAATTACTGTGAGTGTTTAAGCATATTTAAGCATGTGTTAAATGCATAAAATGCTTTGAGTGATTTAAGTATGTGTTCCCTATCTGTCACTCACTCGACATTGTGTCGATGTAGTGACACTAGGGGTCACTCTTGGGAGCCCCAAACACCTCTGCTTTTTATATAGTATATTTTCTTTATATAGTATATATTCTTTCTGAAAGAGCGGCACACAAGGAACGTCTTTTTAAAGACGCGTCTTTTTAAAGATGCCTTTCCGTTTGTGTGTTATTCCTGGTTGTGGTCATTAACTCTCCACTTTCGACGGCCATGATCGCTGTCTTACGTGTCTGGGCACTGCCCATGCGGAGACATTGTTCGTGGATGAATCATGTCTTCATTGCGAGCACATGACAATGGCAACGTTGCAGTTGCGGCTTGTTTTCGTAAGAAAAATATACTCTTTTAGAATATACTCTTTTAAATGTTCTGCCGAAGCGCCCAGGGGCGTTCTCTGCAAACCACAGATGCAGAGGGGGAGAAGCCGCTGAAATGTGCCGTAAAATCCAGCAGAGAGAGGTGAATGAACTCGGTGGATGAATTCAGCTCAATGAATAGAACTGCTCGGCTCTGAAGAGAAAATCTGAATGAGTGGTTGCACACCAGCTCCTTTTATACCCGTATGTCCGGGGGAGTGGCATGCAAATTCCACTCGCCAATTCTCATTGGCCTTTTTTCAAAAAAGCAGAGGTGTTTGGGGCTCCCAAGAGTGACCCCTAGTGTCACTACATCGACACAATGTCTCGTTCCCTCCATCAGGGAACGGAGGTTACAAAAGTAACCAGGACGTTAAATGCATAAAATGCTTTGAGGGATTTAAGCAAGTACTTAAATGCATATATTGCTGTGAATGATGTAAGCATGTATTAAGGTGATGTATGCTGAAGCATATGGGTAGGCTAATGCTTTGTTTGTATTTTCATTTGGATATTAGCCTCTACCATATTTCAGTTCCGTATTTATTTATTTATTTTTGTATTTCATTTCCATATTAAATTTTTTGTATTTTCTAAACATCTTTTTTATATATACTGTATATATATGCCCCATCGACCGCAGTTTTTTTCTTCTACTTGTTTTTTATCAGCCGTCAGTATAAAACCCCAAAAGATATTTTTGTATCCGTGTTGTTTCCTTGCAACCCACCGGCTACATTTTTGGGACCCGTAGTAGGGTATCTGAGTGTTGGGAGCCTATAAGTCAGTTTTGTTTTTTGTTTTTTGTTTTTGCATGTTCATCTTGAAATACAGTAGAGGTGAAGACAGGTGCCAGTGGGACACAGGGTGGAGGCTGTCTTCATTGGTGCTGTTGTACAGTGAACAGACATTGGCCAGAGGTGACAAAGTGATGAGACTGCTGGACTAGAGAGAGAGAGAGCACCTGATTTCCGCTGATCCACGGGGGTACTGACTGATGTGACACCTATCCAGTAACTGTCTACAAGAGAACATAGACATATTATACAGACATTTGGCAACATATCCTTTTGCTCCAGAAGAAGAAGAAGAAAAAAAAAACATTACGGACTGATAAAGACACTTTTTGTCAAGTGAACTGACAATGTTTTTTACTGAGTTGAACTAAGATAATTTGAATTTTCAAAATGTCACAATCTGATGATGATAGTCTAGTATTACAAAACACTGATGATGAACATGTTGCAGTTAACAGAAAGCATGACGAGACCTTGGCATCTATCTGCAATTTGAGTAGAGAGCCTACCAGGTCTTATGTTTATGTGCCAAGAGAAAGTCACATTCAACCATTCAGTGGTGATTTCAGCAAAGATGGGAGATATGTTGATGAGTTAATTGAAGTAGAGAGGTTGTTACATGCTAGAACGCAGACCACCGAGGACCAGTTAGACCAAGGGTGCAGCCTTGGAGGAGGTCAGATTACGGATGGGGAATGAACCAAAGTGACCATGTGACCTCTTTGTCTACCTGAGAGAAGCTTTTCGAGAAAAGCGCAGTGTGTCTCAATTATTACAAACATTCTATAGCCATAAACAAAAGGCAAGGATTTTCGTGCTTACTCTCATGCTGTGTCTCTAATTCTGAGTTTTATCTTGAAACTTGAAAATGTGAATTTGGCAATCCGAGATCAATTCATAGAGGGGATTAGGGACACAGGCCTTAAAAAGGAGCTTTGTAAGCTTGTGAGAGACAAGCCACAGTCAGCACTTATTGTAGTGTGAGATGAAGCCCTTATGTGGTCTCTAGAAGATCTTAAATCTTGTGTCACAAAATTAGTCAGCAATAGAAGTGTTGTGTCTGAGACAGCAGAAGCTCAGTGCGCTGCTGTTGGTATACCTGAGAATAACCCTGCTACTTTTGAAGAAGTTTTAAAAACTGTAGCATAACAAGGAAGGAGAGCTATAGGAGAGCTAACCCAAGCTGTCGAGAAACTCACTTTGCAGTGCACTAAGTCAGAACCTGTGGCTCATTATAAACCCAAGATGCAGCCAAGGTTTACAGATGATGGTCAACCAATATGTTTCTGGTGTAATGGTGTAATGTGTGAAGAAAAATAAACAGACTTTCACAGAGAATTATACATCGTCAGTGCAGGATGGAAACTTGCACCCTTGCTTGCTGTGAGCCAAGCAGTGCGAGGGCAGTCCATAGGCTCAGCCAATATCGATACTTGTCATGACAGACTACTCCAGCATGCTGTGGGAAAATGTCCTGTCGCTAATCTAAAGATTAGTGGAGTAATTCTTGTTTACTTGATATAGGAAGCCAAGTCAGTACTATTTCTGAGAGTTTCTTCAGAGAAAACCTGTCTGGGGAGGATAAAGATATGCCGTCCACAGCAGGTTGGCTGAAGATTACAGCTGCCAATGGTTTAGACATACATAACCTAGGTTATCTTGAGTTGGAGGTTGAAACCATGGGTATTACCCTACTAGAGTGTGGTTTTCTAATAGTCAGAGACTCACAAAACTCTTCTGCTGTACCAGCCCTCACTGGCATGAACATAATTAGCAGATGTAGACAACTGGTTCATGCAGCGTTTGATACTACTCTAGGTGGAGAGTTGCAGTATGATTGGAGGGAGGCATTTCAGCAGATGCAGAGTGCCGGCAGTCTAGAGAAGTGAAGTGTAGTCCGAGTAGCTGGAAAATACATGGTACACATACCTGCTTCATCAATTACAATGGTAATGGACAAGGGAGCAAAGAGTATGTTAAATGAAGGTTCACAGGACTTCCTGTTAGAACCAGTGAACACACCCTTACCTGGAGGTCTGATTGTTGTTCCCTCTCTTGTGTCCTCAGAGAAACTGTTGTTTCCTGTACAGATTGTGAACCTCTTCCCAGAAGATATCTGGTTACAGGCCAGAACCAGACTTGGTACTCTGTCTTGTGTCAAAAGTATGAAGTCCAATGAGACATGTGAGGTTTCAGAGAATTTCAGCTGTTATCAAAGAGATCAGTGTAAACACAAAAGACAGTCAGATATTGGAGGACAGCTCCAAAGAGTTTCTCAACAAGCTACACTTTGGTGGTACTCCTGTTCTCCTTGCTGATGAAGTACTCTTTTGTTTTTGCTCTTAAGGATGAAAACCTTGGTTTTACAGGCAAAGTGCTACATGAGATTCACGTGGTAGATGATGTACTGGTGGCTTAGCCTTATAGGCATATCCCACCTACTCAGTATAGGGAAGTCAGAGAACATATCACCAAACTCCTTAAGAAAGGAGTAATCAAAGAAAGCACTAGTGCTTATGCTTCACCTATTGTGCTAGTTAGGAAAATTGATGGCAGTGTCAGGCTTTGTGTCGATTACAGGCAGCTGAACTCAAAGATGAACCGAGGATTGATGAAAGCTTTGATGCACTACAAGGAGCAAAGTTATTTTCTTCTATTGATTTAGCAAGTGGATATCATCAGGTTGCTGTCCATGACCGAGACAGGCATAAGGCTGCATTTACGACTCCATTTGGGATCTTTGGGTATTCTTGTTTGCCCTTTGGGGTTTGCAATAGACCTTCGACATTTCAAAGTCTTATGCAGGCTTCCATGGGTGATCTAAATTTTTAGATCATGCTAGTGTACCCTGATGACAAACTAGTGTACTCTCCCAATGGAAGTACTCTTTAACAGACTGAAAGAAACAAGTCTCAAAGCTAAGCCTGAAGTGCTTGAAGAAAAGTGTATTTTCTTGCAGCAAGAAGTAACTTTCTTAGGTCATCAGATCTCAGCTCGAGGTATTGGTAATGATCCAAGTAAAGTTGAAGCGGTCAAGCAATGGAAAATTCCCAGTACAGTTACGCTCGTTCTTAGGGTTCTGTAGTTACTACAGAAAGTTCATTGAGGGTTTTTCTAGAAATGACGGCCCCTTCCATGATTTAGTGAACCTGTATATCAAGCAGTTTGGAGCCACAAAGACAGAGTTTAGAGTTTTGTGGTCATCAGAATGCCAATCAGAGTTTGAGCTGCTGAAGGAGAAGCTTACTTCTGCTCCTATGTTATGGTATGCATATTTCGATATTCCTTTCACATTTCACACTGATGCGAGCAGTGAAGGCCTGAATACTGTCTTATACCAGCAGCAGGGTGAGTGTAGGAGAGTTATAGCTTATGCCAATTGGAGACTTTGTAAAGCAGAGTGACATAAATTACAGTAGCATGAAGCTTGAGCTACTGGCCCTCAAGTGGGCTATGTCTGAAAAATTCCATGGTGATCTGCTGGGTTCCAAGATTGTGGTCATCACAGATAACAACCCTCTGTGCCATCTAAAAATGGCCAGGCTCAGTGCAATTGAGCAAAGATGGATCGCTCAATTAGCCATCTTTGATTTTGAGGTGAAATACCGCCCAAGATGGCATAATACAACTGCTGATGCCCTCTCTAGGCAGCTATCAGCAGGGGTGCCTGCCACTCCTGAGGATGCGGAATATGATGACTGTACTGCCATCTGCAATATAATAAACAAAGGAACAGCCTTAAAGCCTGACTTAGTGATGGCTGGTGAAAAGTGCTGTAGGGTTAGACAGATTCATGCTTCAGAGTGTGGAGTAGAGGAAGGCAGTAACCCTCAAGAATGTAGTCCTACTCTGCAGGGTTATACAACAGCTAAACTGAAGGATTTTCCATTGAAAGATCCTACTCCCAGTTCTTTCAGATCCTTTTGGGAATGTAAACAAAAGCCCACCACTCGTGAGAGATCTGGTCTATTAAAGTCTGTACTGTCACTGATGAAGCAGTGGAAGTGTGTTAGAGAGTTGGATGGCTTGCTTTATCGCATTGTGAATGACCAACATCGTGGTGAATGTCAACAGCTGCTCTTACCCTCATGTCTAAAAGAACAGGTCCTTGAAAGTGTTCATGACAGAATGGGACATCAGGGTATTGAGTGCTTGCTAAACCTGTTGAGGCAACAATGCTTCTGGGCTGGCATGTATAATAATGTGGAGCTGTGGATCAAAAAGTGTCAAAGGTGCATCTTAGGGGGCCTGGGTAGCTCAGTGAGTAAAGACACTGACTACCACCCCTGGAGTTCATGAGTTCGAATCCAGGGTGTGCTGAGTGACTCCAGCCAGGTCTCCTAAGCAACCAAATTGGCCCGGTTGCTAGGGAGGGTAGAGTCACATGGGGTAACCTCCTCGTGGTACACTCTCATTGGGGCGCGTGGTGAGTTGTGCGTGGATGACGCGCTATGTCTCTGCGGTAACACGATCAACAAGCCACGTGATAAGATGCGCGGATTGATGGTCTCAGATGCGGAGGCAACTGAGATTCGTCCTCTGCCACCCAGATTGAGGCAAGTCACTACACCACCACGAGGATTTAGAGGGCATTGGGGATTGGGCATTCCAAATTGGGGAGAAAAAGGGGAGAAAATCTTAAAGAGCCCATATCATGCTAATATACAGGTTCATGATTTTATTTTGGGGGTCTACTAGAATAGTTTTACATGCTTTAATGTTCAAAAAACACATTATTTTTCTCATACTGTACATTGCTGCTAGACCTATTTTCATCCTCTGGCTCAAACGCTCTGATTTAGGTCCTGTCTCTTTAAAGCCCCCCTTTCCTGAGTTTCAGGCTTCCTTAACAGCTTTAAACACTATTGTAACTATGGTAACAATGGCATCGGTTTTTGCCGTACCAGTTTGAGTCCGAGTCCGATAATGAAAGTTTGGAAGAACAAGCTGATCGACCCGAACCACCTTCACAAGCATGAATTGAGCAGAACGTTTCACAGTGGTAAGTTTTAATTTTGTAGCTTTCTTACAAGTACATTGTTGATTATTATGAACCTAACAAAGCTTCAAATAAATGTAGTGCATCTAAGTTAGTCATCTTTTTCTGGAATGGGTGTAGCCGAACTTTTGTCACCAGAGCTATGAACGGAGAACAGAGGCTTACTCCCGGTTGGACATTACCGGGTGTATTAGAGAGTTAGTGAGCAAGTTAGCCGTGGACTACTGATAGCAGCCATAACATTACAGTTTGTAATTAAATAATTATATAAGACTCTTGAGATCGGCCATTTTGTTGCACAGCTGAATAGTAAACCCTTACCAAATCAATAACATTACATAGCAAGTTAGCCAGGCACTACCGTGGATTGCAGATGTAAACTTACCATTTGTAAAAATAACTTTATCACTATTCATGATTGTAAGAACGACAAACAGTCTGCATAATTCTAATTGTAGGTAGAAGTGGGCCCGCAGCTGATTAGGAAAACTGGTTCAACACAATAACATTAGCTAGCAGGTTAGCAGAGGGCTACAGCTGTGCACTGGGTGTACACCGTAGCTCCACTTTTGAACTCTCGGTATCAAATATAAATCCACAAATAATACTTACAAGTTGTGATTCTGAAGCGCCAGATTGTCCCAACACAGTGGGAACTGCACCATCTTTCAGGAGTAACCGTCTTGAAAATCCGTCATTGGTTGTGGTTGTACTGCTAAATAATTAAAATAGATTTTAACCACTGATTCTTCAATTTGTCTGTCTTTGTAAGTCCAAATAAAGAGGTGTTGCTTTTGCAGTGAAGAAAACAGCATCTTCTCAACATGGCGACAACACTAACCCAACTCATCCTGGCCTCTGCTATAACTACATTTGTTTGAGGGCGGGCCAAAGTAGCCCTTAGGTGGGCATTGTGCAAATGCATTACATAGTGACATAGATACTTCACAGAAGAAATGGCTGGACTACAAACAGCCCGTTTCTTGTAGTTCTTGAGCAGTGTTGTCTGTGGGAGAGAATAACTCCTTTTTGTGTGGACTTTGTGCTTTGTAACTTTGCAGACCTTTAACATGCACAAACAGCTATATTACACACTAAAGGAAAGGTAAAATCCCAAAAAGCATAATAGGGTCTCTTTAACCAAGATTCCACAGCCAAGGATACATCCTCCTATAAAGCCATTTTTGGCTTCAAATCCCCTTTAAGTAGTGGCAGTAGATTTTACTGTGCTTGAACCTGCCTCTGATGGCCATGAGAACTTGTTAATTGTGACTGATGTTTTCACAAAGTTCACACAGGCATTTCCAACAAGGGATCAGAGGGCTGATACCACTGCCAAGATCATTCTGAAAGAGTGGTTCATGAAATATGGTGTGCCTGAACGATTGCATTCTGATCAGGGCAGAAATTTTGAAAGCAATGTGATTGCTGAGCTGTGTAAAATGTATGGTGTAAAGAAAACCTGCACCACACCCTATCAGCCTCAGGGTAACGCTCAGTGCAATCACTTTATCAGAAAGCTCCAAAAAGAAAAAGTGTTGGCCAGACCTCCCGCCTGAGTTGGTTTATGCTTATAATGTAACACCACATGCAACCACTGGATACCCACCACATTACTTGCTGCTTGGAGTCAACCCGCATCTTCCAGTAGATGCACTGCTAGATCAAGAGCAAACTGTGGACAGAAAGCATGATTGGTTAGTGATTCACCAAGACAGATTGAGAAAAGGTAATGAAAAAGCCAAATACAAGGCTGCTGAGAGACTTGCCCCTTTGAATGACAAGGTCTGTTGCCCTGTGATTGATGTGGGTCAGCAGGCATACTTGCATTACAGACCTTTGGGTAGGAACAAAATACAGGATTCATGGGGTCCTGTATACAGGGTCATAGATGTGCAGGTACCACACATCCTATTGAGCCCCTTGAATGTGGTCCTATAAAGAAAGTCCATACAGTTGACTTGTACCCTTGTGTTAACTCTGTTCCTGAGCCAGAGGTGACTGAAATCCGTTCTCCCACAACATCACAATTGAGGGGAGAGTCAGTTTCTGAGCAGGTTAAGATTGTGCATTCTGATCCTAATTTTGTTGTGTTAGAAGAGGTAAAATATCCTAGCATGAAAGAGACAGAGAATGTGATGCCTGAAAACACTGTGTCAGCCATTGAAGTCCTTATAGGTGAACCTGTACTGATTTCAGGGAACATTGAACAACAAGGTTCAGTACCAGAGAGAGTTGAGTCTAGCAATGACACAGCTCCTAGAGTGTCTGGCACAGAGAGAGTTGAGCCTGACACTGGCACGGATCCTAGAGTGTGTGAACCAGAGATGAACCATGCAGTGCTGTTTTACTCAGTTCTGAAGTCTTCTCTCAGGTGTTAACATGCCTGGGTAGTTTGTAGCCAAGTGGAGAAATTTCATTTGATTTAACTCTAGTCATAAATTGATGTGAACCCTTTAAGAACCGGAGTTTTGCCACACCTGCTTTTCGGCACTCTCTCATGTTGCGTGTGTGTGTTTTTGTGTGCTGGTTACAGACGTGAGAACTTGTATTGCGCAGGACAGCTCAGGGTTTTGTTCATCGTTTGAGAGTTCTTTGGGTAAATATACAATTTTACACAAAGTGCTTAAATAAATTGCATTAAATATGTGTTCAGAATAGTCGTATGTTAAAATTGAGTGTTTGTTATGGGTTTATTTTTGAAGGATGCATATGGATTGCATGTGGACATGCAAGGACTGGGTATGTAAATTTAGTATTAATCATATCTTATTTTATGATTTATAGCCCAGAGTGTTATGAAAATTTTATTGTTTTAAATTGTTATACATGTCCTTAAATCATGGTTAAAAATAAGTAAATTACTGTGAGTGTTTAAGCATGTTTAATCGTGTTAAATGCATAAAATGCTTTGAGTGATTTAAGCAAGTACTTAAATGCATAAAATGCTGTGAATGATATAAGCATGTATTAAGGTGTTGTATGCTGAAGCATATGGGTTGGCTAATGCCCTGTTTGTATTTTCATTTGGATATTAGCCTCTTCTATATTTCAGTTCCATATTAATTTTGTTTTTAATTTAATTTCCGTATTAATTTGTTGTATTTTCTAAATATCTTCATATATATATATATATATATATATATATATATATATATATATATAATATAAAAGATATTTAGATATATAGATCTTTATATATATATCGACCGCTGTTTAAAAAAAAAAAAAAAATCTTGAATTGCCATCAGAATAAAACACCATGGCATGACTGCTGGACGAAAGAAAAAGAGCACCTGATTTCCACTGATTCCACGAGGGTACTGTGTGATGTGGCACTTATCCAGTGACTGTCTACAAGAGAAAATCTATCTGTCTATCTGTCTGTCTGTCTAATGCATTCCTTATACTTATTCCTTTGCATACATACTTTTATGTGATTATGCAATCATTATAATGTTTGATAACTGAAATAAGAGATTTCCTGTCAAATCAGTGCACTGCAAACCCTAATCTTGCAAATTTCTATTTTCCTTGAACTTATATATCTTAAAAATATATAGACTTAAGATTGTAAATGTTTATAATTTAATAGATTAAGTACAAAATTGAGGCTATGGGGAATACCCATAGTCCCTTGTGCTTGAATTATTTATTTATATTTCCTTGATCAAATGGAATTTATGGGGGCATTTAAATATTTGTTATTAAGATTTCAAAGATGACTGAGCTCTTTTGTAGTATTATTTATGTTGTTTTGTTCCAAATAATTGTTTTGTGTGTAACCATTAGGATGATCTGTGTCCCCTTTGGTCTATTTCAGTTAATCTTGTGCATGTGCAACTGAAGTACATGTATACATGCATTTCATTGGAGAATTACGTTTATTTATTGT
The DNA here is from genome assembly GCF_019703515.2 of Myxocyprinus asiaticus. Classification (NCBI taxonomy): domain Eukaryota; kingdom Metazoa; phylum Chordata; class Actinopteri; order Cypriniformes; family Catostomidae; genus Myxocyprinus; species Myxocyprinus asiaticus. The sequence goes on from NC_059344.1 coordinate 56,364,456, forward strand.
TTATGTTTTGGAGGCGCCATTACTCCTTTCAATTGCGGGAATGAGTTTACTCAATCAGTTGAATATAGTCATCTTATTAGGGTTTTCAGTGTGTTCAAAACACTAAAAATGGCAAAAAGAGATTTTTTACCTCACCTGTGTAGTTTTAGTAATTATTTTATTGTGATTAAAGATAACATTTTATTGTATCTCTGCTAATTTACAGCGCAAATTGTTCTTAAAAGTCATTCTGTCATATCCCTACATGTGTTAAATATTTGGCAAAGAGTTTTGATGAATTTTGGATATTAATCTTTTTTAATAATATGAGAGGGCTAATTCCCCCTGTCTAATTAAAGGACACGCACAGATTAACTAATTTTCAAACATCAGTTTCTCAATTACCCATATGCAGAAATTGAAAGGACTGAGTCTGGCAGTTGACACAATAGATGCACAGTGTTTATGGGCCTTCAGCCATTACTTAGGAAAAATGGATTCTAGTAAACTTGTCTGAAAATGGGAATTTTTATATAGTTTCTAGGCTAAATTATGCCCATTTCAAAACTTCAATATAATTCTGAGTTTCAAATATAGCTGTATAACTTTATTATTATTTTTTTTAATGAAAGGTACCCCTAATATACAGGCAGCTTTGACGTTCTTGAGCCTGGAGCAAATTCTCTGGTGTTAATTTCTCCAGTGTGTGGAGTTTTGCTCTCAGGTCAAGAACGTATTAAATTTCATTTTTGCTGCTTGTAGGTCCTTCCTCCCAATTTTCCTGTAGGATGTCGAGCACGCCGCGCGGTCAATGGCCATACAATAATTCTAATGGGAAGTACCCCGTGGAGGCTTGCAGGACCTCCTGCACTGCAAATAATACTTGTCCCAATTTCGAGCATCTTCATGCACGAACTTACGAATCATATTCTTTAGGGTCTGAAATTGTTCGACCAAGCCATCTGTTTGGGGGTGGTAAACGCTGGTCTGAATCGATTTGGGCATTTATTATTCGACTGGTGCAGCTATCATTATGAGGACTCTCCATAGACATAACGATTTTTACACTGTATGAACTATAGATTATATCCCCTAACCCTAACCCTACCCCTAAACCTAATCCTCACAAAAAACTTTCTGCATTTTTACATTTTAAATAAAACATCGTTTAGTGTGTTTTTTAAGCAATTTGAATTATGGGGACACTAGAAATGTCCTCATAACCACATTTATAGCATAATATCCTTGTAATTACCAGTTTGTAACCTAAAAAAAAGTCCTTGTAAACCACTTAAACCCCCCCCCCCCCCCACACACACACACACAGATTCACAAGTGAACGCATGCACACAAACACAAACTCCTGTTTTAGAGCTTCCTGGAATACACTTGATCATAAAATCAATGCATGGGTCTAAAAATATTTAGACCTTCTGGATCAATGAGAAAGATCTTTCTCATGCATTTGTGCATAGTCTAGAAAAAAATAGCTTTTTGATTTTTTTGAGCATGGAAACTTTTTCAGCCTGTGTTTCTGCATATATGGGATGTAATGGCCACTTTATGTCTCTTCTTTGATGTTGCCTTATGTTTCCATTTCATAACATCCAAGTATAGATACAAAGAGGATCAAAGTCTTAGACACAATACGCAAAGTCCTACAGAGTCTTTTAGAACATGTAAAGCAGTGATAAAGTTTATAAGCACATTTAAAAGCACATTAGGTAGGCAACCTTGGTTCCCTTTTAAATTCGGATACATTTAGTGCTTTTATCCAAAACTTGCCTTATATTTTTACCAGCACGAATGAAATTGAATCCCAATTTAGAGTTTAATTTCTTAAAAACATCTTATTTACTTAGCAATATCTTCTTTTATTTATAGTAAAATGTTTATAATTTACTATACCTATACTTTTTGCATATACTACCTGCATTGTTATGTTCAGTTAAAGTCAGAATGATTCAAATCAATGCAGTTTACATTAGCAGTTGATCTATGACAAATACATGTTCTCAAACACCATATGTTCATTTTCAACCAAGAAAATGGAGCAGCTGACAATCTGTTTGAGATTTTGAACCAAAATATGCTGTAATGTACCAAAATCAAAATAGAGCTGTTGCCAGCTATGTCATGATGTAACCTGAAATTGATGGGTGGCCATTTCGCCATTCTAAATTCTGGTTGTTTATTTTGTTGTCTTTAAAATCTTTCTTTAAGTCCAGTGGTGGCTGTTGGGCCACTTGAAGTTTGACCTCTCCTCACCTCTCTCGGGTGTCCATTACTGCTTAATGCAGCAATTTAGCATCAAAGGGCACATATCTGGGGAGGGGATTGGAAACATGGAGGTAATATGTTTGGGATTAGCTGACTGAGAGTTAAAGGTTACTGAGAGCCAAAATATATTGTAAACCTGCTGTGTGGATGCCTGTGCCTGTGCTTAATCTTACATGCCAACACTATTTGTTGGCACTAGCTCATGTTGCTCACTTACACATACATATACACATAAACATGCAATTACACATGCACATGTGCAATTGTGTAAAAAATACTCAAGATGGTGCCGACACAACATTGTAGTTTTTTGTTTGTTTTGTTTACAATTCTTATGTTTTTTTGTTTTGGATGTTGTCTGCCTTATTGTCTACGACAGACAAACACTTTTGGACATTGGTTCTGCAATTACATACCGTAAACCGGACTTCAAATTCCTCAATGCCGACCTGCTGTTTACAAACACGCCAGCGGAGCCCTTTGTCTGGGCAGCCTGGCTGCGGAAACGCAGAAGGAAAAGGGGAAACAGAGCCAGCGTTCTCATCAGAGTAAGACGTCGTGCAAATCGACTCCCGCTACCCAGTATTCTACTGGCAAATGTTCAGTCTCTGGACAACAAACTCTGCGATCTGAGAGCGCGGACCTCTTTCCAACGAGAGACGAGGGACTGCTGCATTATCTGCCTAACAGAAACTTGGATGTCTGCAGAGATTCCAGACTCAGCCATTGAACCCATGGGGTTCTCCGTGCACCGAGCGGACAGAGCGAAAGACCTCTCAGGTAAAAGCAGAGGGAATTCAAAGCGGTCATTATCACAGCTGTGTACATCCCGCCACAAGCCGACACAGACCGGGCACTCAAGGAACTGTATGGGATTATAAGCAAGCAGGAAACTGTGCACCCTGAGGCCGCGTTCATTGTGATCAGGGACTTTAACAAAGCCAATCTCAAATCAATCGCACCAATATACCACCAACACATCAGTTTTAACACATGAGGGGACCGGGTTTTGGACCATTGCTACTCTCCCTTCTGGGATGGCTACAAATCCCTCCCCCGCCCACCATTTGGCAAATCAAACCACTCTTCCATTCTGCTTCTGCCCGCTTACAGGCAGAAACTGAAACAGGAAACACCCACCCTCAGAATGATCCAGTGCTGGTCGGACCAATCAGACTCTACACTACAAGACTGTTTTGATCACGTGGACTGGGAGATGTTCCGGTCTGCCTCTGATGACGACATTGAGCTTTACGCTGATAGCATCACGTGTTTCACCAGAAAGTGCATAGAGGATGTTGTTCCGTCCAAAACAATACGGATCTACCCGAACCAGAAACCATGGATTAATAATGATGTTCGCGCAGCACTTAATGCGCAGAACACCGCTGCCTCTCTCCCGGATGAGCTAAATACTTTTTATGCACGTTTCGAGGGAAATAACACCGCCCTCACAGAGAGAGCTCTCGTGGCCAAAGCTACAGAGGTTAGTTCACTCTCCGTCTCTGTAGCGGATGAAACCCTATCCTTCCGACGGGTGAATATCCCTAAAGACGCGGGTCCAGGCGGCATTCCGGGCCATGTCAACAGAACGTGCGTGAACCAACTGGCTGGTATTTTTATGGACATTTTCAACCTTTCCCTCTCTTTGTCTGTAGTCCCCACATGCTTTAAAACATCCACCATTGTGCCTGTAACAAAGCAATCCAAAATCACTTGCTTAAATAACTGGCGTCCTGTTGCTCTGACCCCCATCATCAGCAAATGCTTTGAGAGACTAATCAGAGATTATATCTGCTCTGTGCTGCCTCCCTCACTAGACCCATTGCAGTTTGCTTACCGCAACAACCGCTCCACTGATGATGCCATTGGCATCTATAATACACACTGCTCTCTCCCACCTGGAAAAAAGGAACACTTATGTGAGAATGCTGTTTGTAGACTACAGCTCAGCATTCAACACCATAGTGCCCTCCAAGCTTGATGAGGTACTCCGCGCTCTGGGCTTAAACAGCTCACTGTGCATCTGGATCCTGGACTTCCTGTCAAGCAGACGCCAGGTGGTTAGAATGGGCAGTAACATCTCCTCATCACTGACCTTCAACACTGGAGCCCCACAGGGCTGTGTTCTTAACCTACTCCTGTACTCCCTGTATACACATGACTGTGTGGCAACACACAGCTCCAATGCCATCATTAAGTTTGCTGATGATACGACGGTGGTAGGTCTGATCACTGACAATGATGAAACAGCCTACAGAAAGGAGGTGCACAATCTGACACGCTGGTGTCAGGAGTACAACCTCTCCCTCAATGTCAGTAAGACAAAGGAGCTTGTGGTGGACTTCAGGAGAAGAGAAAGAGAACACAGCCCCATCACCATCAATGGAGCACCAATGGAGAGAGTCAGCAGCTTCAAGTTCCTGGGTGTCCACATCACTGAGGAACTCACATGGTCTGTCCACACTGAGGCCGTTGTGAAGAAGGCTCATCAGCACCTCTTCTTCCTTAGACGGCTGAGGAAGTTTGGAATGAACCACCACATCCTCACACGGTTCTACACCAGCACCGTAGAGAGCATTCTGACTGGCTGCATCTCCGCCTGGTACGGCAATAGCACCGCCCACAACCGCAAAGCCCTGCAAAGGGTGGTGTGAACTGCCAGATACATCATCGGAGGTGAGCTTCCCTCCCCCCAGGACATATATACAAGGTGGTGTGTGAAAAAAGCTCGGAGGATCATCAGAGACTCCAGCCACCCGAGCCATGGGCTGCTCTCACTGCTACCATCAGGCAGGTGGTATCGCAGCATCAGGACCCGCACCAGCCGACTTCATGACAGCTTCTTCCCCCAAGCAATCAGACTTTTGAACTCTTGTTCTCTCACGATCAATATACATCAGCACTGCACTTTATTAATCTTATTATCTCACACTGTACTGTCATAATCATATCTCTCTTAACAACACACTGGCAACTGACTATCAACCGACAGCCTGAATGTCAATAAAGTACAATACAACCTACTGTACATTTTATATAAACTATATATACTATTTTTTTTTATTTTATAATGTGTATTCTATATTGTGTGTATTGTATAACGTACATTGTATGTTATTATTTGTATATTGTGTTGTGTGTAATTATGTGTATATTAGATTTTAAATTGTGTTGTGTAAATCTGAAGTTTATTGTAAATTGGTATATGTCTCATCACTGTCACGACTGCTATGTTGCTCGGAACTGCACCCAAGAATTTTACACACTATTGCACTTGTGTATATGGTTGTGTGACAATAAAAGTGATTTGATTTGATTTGACATACACACAAATGTTTGGTTCGAATTAGCAACCTATATTGCAACTTGATCACAACCTCTATTCCAAAATCTAGTGATAAATGATAAATAAAAATTGGACTGACAACCTCACATGGGTTCATATGTGTTTGAAATTATGAAACGGGTGAGTAAACAATGACAGAATAGATATTTTTGGGTGAACTAACCTGTGGTGATGTGGGCGTGGCCGAGGGACGTCTATGGAGAGCGAGGCCGGGAGAGGAAGAGTGGTAAGGATTTACACCTGTGGGAAATCACCTCTAACAGCTGTTTTGTGTTGCAGTGAGAGCTGGAGGGGGTTAAAAGGGCAGTCCAATCCACCGGAGGAGAGAGAGAGATGCACGCAAATGATTGTGTGTGCATTTAATGTTATGCTGAAAAGCAGATCTTTGTGTGTATAACACTGAAAAGTGTGATAATAAAACTTACGTTGGATTGTTTATCCGGCTCCTGCTTCCTTCTTCACGAGAGAACGAGTGAACTATCACATAACCCTTTAAGGAGTCATACATGGATGATTGTGATTACTTTCATTGCATAAGAAAAAAGATGCAAAAAAAAAACAAAAAAAACAACAATGCTGAAAGCAAATGGTGACTGAGGCTAACAATTTGTATAAACATTTCAATTTTTTGTGTTTCTTGGAATAACGAAAGTAATTAGACTTGGTAACAACAGAATTTTCATTTTTGGGTGACCTATCCCTTTAACACACAAGCCCACTGCTTCTAAGGACTTTTGGTGTCAGCTATAATTTCAACAAGATAACACCGATAACCCACCAGTTGAGAGAGATAAGGAGCAAAGCAACAGACAGGAAAGGGCAGCAGAGGATGAAAAAAGAGAAACAAGGAGAAATAAAATAGAGAGAAACAGACAGAGGGCAACAGGAGACCTTAGCCTCCACTGATCCTCCTCAAATGATAAACAGATGATTAACTGGTCAATTCTACCTGTGTGTGCATGGCAAGGACCAATGAGCCATAAGCCCTGCCTGAGGACGGTCGTTCCCATCACACACACACTCGCCTGCTTGCCTCCAGGGGCCCATTCTGTAGTAAATGCGTGACTGCTTCTTGGCACCCTCCATTATTTAGAAGCTCCTCAAACGAGGCAGCTCATTGGCAGTCCACTTACATGAAAAGGTGAGGAGCAACACCAGACCTGCTTGACTCTCCTTTGAACAAAAGTGTTTGTCTGTGTATTGGTGGAGTGGGGGTTGAACGTTTAAATAGATCTTTGTTTGGTGACCCTCTAATGCAGTGGCTCTCAACCTTTTTTGGATGAACGCCCTCCTATTTCATTACCTGACCTCATGCCGCCCCCTTCCACCCCCATACCAAATTATGTGATATAATCTGAAAGCTGAGACTTTGTGCTATATATATATATATATATATATATATATATATATATATATATATATATATATATATAAACAACATAAAACTCATTATTTTTGTTATTTACTTAATTTGCTACTTACAGTTTAATAATTTTACAGTTTTGTTAATAAATTCAGCAGGCTTTCGCACTATTAATGTGAGACTAATCCTTGCATTTCTTGAATTCAAGCAACTGAGGTCTATATCTGGGACCTATAAAATGAAAATGCAAAGACAGAAAATAATAATAAAAGTGATATTATTATTATTATATTGAAAAAATAAGTGAAAAAAAGCACTGAAATGCCATTTTGGATGTAGATGTACATTTTCTGGTATTAACAACAGTGAGGTTATCTATAACATCTATAAAAAGTAAAAAGTAAACACTTATTTTATGTGGCTAAATAATTCTAACAGTGTGACTGTGTTGGGACTCCTTTCATCAGGTTCTTATTGATTCAAATCTCTTGGAATTTCAGAAGGCAAACAAAACCATTTATATTTACTTACACTCAAAAAAATAACAAAAAATAATATATATATATATATATATATATATATATATATATATATATATATATATATATATATAGGAACAGAGCCCCCTCTCTTATAATTTGTTCTCAGCACCCCCTTGCATCCTTTGAACGCCCCCGTTGAGAACTCCTGCAATTGTTTTCTATTGCTATCCTTGGTTGGGTTCAAGTGCACTGACTGTCCTTTGGTTCCTGTGTTTGCATGAAATATATGCATAAAGCTGCAATGCTAAATTGCAAGGACATGTTGAAGATACAGACAGGATCTGATCAGCAGAAAGTACCCTTGTAACATGTACAGTTACAAATGGCTACAATAGTAAATATAAGATTTAGAACAGTCAGAATATGTGCTAAAGCACAACACCTAGAGGAAAATGTATTGCTTAGATATTGCCCTTTCATAGCTCTGGATACTTACTGGGTTTCTTGTGCTTAATTTTAACCATCATGGTTACTGGTGTAACCTCCGTTCCCTGATGGAGGGAACGAGACGTTGGTGTCAATGTAGTGACACTAGGGGTCACTCTTGGGAGCCCGAGACACCTCTGGTCTTTGATAAAAGGCCAATGAAAATTGGCCAGTGGTATTTGCATGCCACTCCCCCGGACATACGGGTATAAAAGGAGCTGGTATGCAACCACTCATTCAGGTTTTATGCTGAGGAGCCGATATAAGGTCCGGCCATTTCAGCGGGTAGTTCAGCGTTGTGGCAGGAGGGACACAAAGTCTCGTTCCCTCCATCAGGGAACGGAGGTTACACCAGTAACCATGACGTTCCCTATCTGTCACTCACTCGACGTTGGTGTCGATGTAGTGACACTAGGGGTCCCTATTCAAAACGCCACAAGGCTGACAGTGTTACGTGAACTGGTGTTGTGTGGTGGGCAGGCTTGCTGTGTGCCTCATAGCCAGCACACCAGATCGACACGTAACCTCCCCTGACACAGTTATGAGTGTCGAATGGCCCTATTTGGGGACAAGTCGACTACTCAAAGATAGAGACAGGCTTAAAACAGTCATGGCATCTTTTCCCCTTCTCTTTTTCCACTCCCTAAAAGAGAAGGGGGATTATCCGACTGGGCCGCCAGGTCTAGTCGGGGGGTTTCCCTCCCAAGGGGAAGACACAGTGGGGCCGGGCAGTGAAAGGTGCCTCCCATGACTTCGTCAGCTCCTCATGCACTTCCAGGGAAGAATGGCGCTGGAGCGGGGCGCGGCTGCTTTGAGTGGCGCCGCGAGCCCAGAAACCAATCATCAAGCCACGAGGGTTCAGGGGAGAGTGGAGGGTTCCACTCTAGCCCGACGCTCGCAGCCACCCGGGAAAGCATGTCCGTCATTTCGGCATCGGCCTGTGACTGGGTGATCGTCCCCGAAGGGGGAAGCCCAGCTGAGGCTTCTGCGTCCAACTGGACAAGCCTGCTCTCCGATGCTGTGCTCGAGAGCTCATCATCTTCGCGAGCTCCAAACAAGAAGCCAGACTCGCTGTGCGACGAGCCGGCGAACTCATCCGGAAGCCCGATTGGGGCAGATGAGCGTGCTGGGGAACGAGAGGTCCACAGGGGGATACCCGGCGGAGACGATCCCATTGGGGTCCCCAAATCGCCCCCAGTGCTAGCCGCGTTGGCCTCAGGCGGACCGAGGCGGGGAGCCGCTGGGGTGGCTTGCTTTCGTAAGAAAGATCGCAACGTTGCCATGGTCATGTTCTAGCAGTGAGAACATGAACCATTCACAAACGCTGCTTCCGTGTGGGTCGCGCCCAGACACGAAAGACAGCGATCATGACCATCCGAAGTTGAGAGATAACGACCGCAACCAGGAATAACACACAATCGGAAAGGCATCTTTAGAAAGACGCGTCTTTACAAAGATGTTCCGTGTGTGCGCTCTTTTAGAGAGATATACTCTTTTAGAGGGGAAAAATGCTCTTTCAGAAAATATACTCTCTAGTTTGTCTGCCGAAGCGCCCAGGGGCGTTCTCTGCAGTGCACCAGTGCAGAGGAGGGAGAAGCCGCTGAAATGAGCCGTCAGATCCAGCAGAGGTGAATGAACAGGGGTATTCAGCTCAATGAGCATGACCGTTCGGCTCCGAAGAGAAAATCTGAATGAGTGGTTGCATACCAGCTCCTTTTATACACGTATGTCCGGGGGAGTGGCATGCAAATACCACTTGCCAATTTTCATTGGCCTTTTATCAAAGACCAGAGGTGTCTCGGGCTCTCAAGAGTGACCCCTAGTGTCACTACATCGACATCAACGTCGAGTGAGTGACAGATAGGGAACTTTCTGTTTTGGGAGAACATTACAAACAGCTGTTTTATTCGGGTAAAAAAAAGACCCAGTAGAGCACAATAGATATACACAGAGATGGGTCACTTCTATTAAAAAGAATGGGAGAAATTGGAACGCCCAGTGGTCAACGGATGTAGAAAGGAAGTCCTGCCTTACAGGTAAAAGAGCCAATCACCTTTTAGATCAAGACATCACCTGTCAATCAACTAAAAAAAACACATGCGTATTAGCTATACAAGCCGTGAAATTTTAGTTTTTTAGCATAATCTGAGGTAAAGAAGCACAATTTATGATACCAGTGTTAACAGATTTTACAGCTGAATTGAAATATGTTCTTTGATAGTAATCTTGACCAACTTTTTTGGAGATTTGGATCTTACCCTATTCAAGTAGATAGGAGCTGCACTGGCATGTCACTTGTTTACATAGGAAAATAGCTCCCCATGAGTGTTCCAAAGATGGCCACAGAGTGAACTAACTGGCTAAAAAGACTTTGATATACATCAACTCCCTTTTAATTTCAAACATGAACATTGCAATAGGTTTGTTTTTCACACTAAACACACTTTCTAAAGTAGCATTCCATCTTGAAAAAGCAACACCTAAATATAAATTGTGGTACTATTGTTTTACAGTAGAAGTACTGAAAACCCTTCATTTTTGATAATCAGAATATTTGCAAATTGTTTCTGTTTGAACCAAATAAAGAATCATTGATTTTATTCAAAAACTTTTTTTTATTTTTATTTTTTAATTATAAATGTCTGCCTGGTGGATGAAACATTAGCAACAAATATCCCAACTTCCATTGAAAAGGTTCCCACACATACTGTATCTAAGGATCGGGACACCATAGCGAAAAAGGGATGGTCTATTTTGACTTGGGAAAGTAAACATCTATCTTGCAACCATTTAGTAATGCCCTATCAACCACCAAGCAACACCCTATTAATCAACTCAAACACCCTGACAATGCATACATATAACTGTAAAACACTGCATACATATATAAAGTTTCATGTTTTCAATGTAATTTAATGTTTACTAGACTTACTAGTTTTTCACTGCTTTGACTCTTAAACCAGTCAAAAATTACCCAGATATAAATTTGGATGTATATTAAGGATATATTTTATGTGATATTTCTTTCCTTATGGGCATGTTTGATTAGCCATGGAGGAAAGCAGTGTGGTTTACAAAAGGCCATGACAGAGAGGAGTACCAATGTCCAAAAAACCTAATAGTATTTAGAGCACATAATTGTCCTGAAAGTATCCAAGGTGTCAGTTGTTAGTTGATAGCTGGGCTATGCTAGTGGGAGTCACAGGATGACAACAGCTCTGTTGGGAGCCAGTAGAAGAAGGTGCCGCTTCAGCAGTTGATAAGATGTTCTGCCATGCTTATTAACAGGAGAGCTGCAGATCAGACCAGGGAATTAATGAGATCAGCTCCATTCCAGCAATTTACTTTTTCCAGTGACACAGAACACATAGGTTACTACACATGTGAAGTCCCCTAGATAGCTTTGAGGAATATTTCAGATCGTGTGCCCCTGTACAATCATAGCAATTTATCCTGTATTATGAATCACTTAAAGAAATATTTAACCAAATATGAAAATTCTGTCATAATTTACTCACCCTCCAAACTTGTTTGACTTTCTTTAGTAGGCAGAACAAAAAAGGAGATGAAGACCTTATGTTTCCTAATATATCGCCTTCTGTCTTTTCAATACAATGGCAGTAGGTAGTGCCTCATTTTAAAGCTTAAAATGGGCCCAAAAGTATCATTAAAGTAGTCCATGTGACTCGTGATTCATATTCCAAGTTTTCTGAATGCAATCCAAAATATAAGAAATTTTTTTCAGTGGACGTCTGTTTTGTGTTCATGAGCATTATTAGAGAAGCTTGTTGTGTCTTTGTGTCGTCTGCATTCAAAAGACTTGGAATATGGCACACAAGCTGCATGGATTACTTTTATAATACTTTCGGGTGCTTTTTTTAAGCTTTAAAGTGAGATACAAACCAGCGTCATGGCATTGATAAGATATTCATTAAAATGTTTTTTTTTTGTGTTTGCATAAGAAAGATATTCATAGAGGTTTGGAACAGCATGAGGGTGAATAGTGAGTAAACTATTCCTTTAAACACTAAAAAGATGATTCAAAGTCTTTGTTTCACAAAATATTTGAACCCTACAAAGGATTAGAATTCAGTACATAACTCCTCCCGCAACATTTGTGCAACCACCATGAATAATACCTCAAATCATGCAGATTGTTGGAGAGAGGTGTGCTATTGTTTTTCTAAGCAATTCATACATTTTCCACCTTAAATGCAAATGCAAAAATATTATTTACATTAATTATGGGATGTTCGATTGGCTGAGGTCAAATCCTGTGGGTAATGGGCAGGTTAACACTCTGTCATATAAGATAATCAGTTTATTTAAGGAAAAGTTTACCCAAAAATGGAAATGTCCACTGTCGCTAAAAGTGAATTGAAACATTTGTGGTTTTTAAGGTTAAAGCTACATCGATTTTTAAATAAACAAAACCCAAACCTTAAACTTAAGCCTAAACGACGGTGTCAGAAGAAGCAAATGCAAGACGAAAAATGTAATTGCTGAAGCAACCTCGCCATTTTGTGGTCTTGACACTTTCGACTCATGTGTTGGCTCGCATGCTCTTCAGGGCTCGTACTCTGGTGTTTTGCATCAGATGTGCACACTCTTATCAGTTGAGCTACAGTGCAATATGATCATGCTCAAACAAGCTTGTAAATGTTGTTGGTTATTTCATGCAAATGTATTGCCTTACAAGTCATGCACTATAATAAGTGTTTTGATGTCATAAGATAGCAATGTGTGAGGAACATTGTGAAAAAAGTGTTAAATGAGCTGATAATGTGCTCTTTGCTTGTGATTAGTGGGAAAGAAAATAAAGGTAATTGTTGTCTCCCTAGTGTTCAATATACCAGGAAAGTGCCGCGATACATACAAAAAGCTATGTCAAAATAATTTAGAAAAACATTTATAGTAATGTGATTCTATGAGACCAGATAAAAAAATCTTTTTTATTTTTTTTTAAAACACATTCTAAATCTCATCAGCCTCTCTTCAGAATACAATGGTTTTGGGCATTTTTGGTATTTGGTAAAGTGGTAAGTAGCTCTCAGTGTGCTACTCTGGTCATATACAAGTCAATACTCTAAAATACATATGTATGACTGAATGAAAAGACACAGTTAAATAATAAAAAAAAAACTTTCAGAGTACTTGGAGACTGCAAGCTATCTGCCTACTGCATTTAAGAAAAGTTTTGTTTATCAACAGATCATCTCCAATTATTCAAGACATATAGGCAAACACATTTTCCTCTTCAATATGAAAAGCATGTGTAGATAACCAAATTTACTTAGGAAAGAAATGATGTTAGGTCATGGTTTGTTTTTCATCTAATCTGACAAATTCCACTCAATATATATTCAAGATAATTCAGGCATGAAATAGTATGTGCTCCATCTCAATGCGCATGAAAGAAAGAGAGAGCAGAAAGACAGAGACATTGTGAGAAAGAGTCTTTTCTCTGCAAAAACATTCTACAGTATAGGTTTACTAAATATTGTGCTGAGTTAGCACACTCAATTGCTCTCTCCACTCTCCCCAATCAAAATCACTCAGATTCGCTCATGTAAAACACGATTTCTAATAGTTATATTTAATATGTTAATGATTTAATTATTATTTTTATTAATTTGTTACGAATAAATGATTGACTCAATTCAAGGGCTCTCAGCTTATCTGGGAGAGATGAACGAGTGAGTGGCAGTTGTTCCCTATCTGTCACTCACTCGACGTTGTGTCGATGTAGTGACACTAGGGGTCACTCTTGGGAACCCCAAACACCTCTGCTTTTTTGAAAAAAGGCCAATGGGAATTGGCGAGTGGAATTTGCATGCCACTCCCCCAGACATACGGGTATAAAAGGAGCTGGTATGCAACCACTCATTCAGATTTTCTCTTCAGAGCTGAGCGGATGTATTCAGTGCACTGAATTCAATTTCCCCTCATAGACGCACCTCAAAACTGCTGGATCTATGGCGCATTTCAGCGGCTTCTCCCCCTCTGCACCAGTGGAGTGCAGAGAATGCCCCTGGGCGCTTCGGCAGAGCGAAAAAAGAGAGTATATTCTAAAAAAGTATATTATCATTCACAAAAAGAGCAGCACACATGGAACGTCTTTTTAAAGATGCCGTTTGTGTGTTATTCCTGTTTGTGGTCATATCTCTCCGCTTCTGATGGCCACGATCGCTGTCTTACGTGTCTGGGCGCTGCCCACGCGGAGACATCATTCATGGATGGATCATGTCCTCATTGCGAGAACATGACCATGGCAACATTGCGGTAGCGGCTTGCTTTCATAAGAAAGCCACCCCAGCTGCTCCCCACACCGGTCCTTCTACCTACGGGTTTGAGGCAGCGTCGGTTAGCACTGGGGGCGATTTGGGGACATCAATGGGACCATCTCTGCCGGGTATCCCCCCACGGACCTCCCATTCCCCAACACGCTCGCTTGCCCTGGTTGGGTTCTCGGACGAGACCGCCGGCTTGTCTCAGGGTGAGTTCGACCTCTTGTTCGGAGCCTAGGAAGACGATGAGTTATCGAGCGCAGCATCGGAGAGCGGGCTCGTCCAGTCGGACACAGAGGCTTCGACTGGGCTTCCTCCTTCGGGAGTGGTCGCCCAGTCTCAGGCCGACGTGGAAATGATGGACATGCTTTCCCGGGTGGCCGTGAGCATCGGGCTAGAGTGGAACCATCCACTCTCCCCTGAAACCTTGTGGTTCGACGATTGGTTCCTGGGCTCGGGGCACCGCCCACGGCCACACCCTGCCCCCGTTTCTTTCTTTCCAGAAGTGCATGAGGAGCTGACAAGGTCGTGGGAGGCACCTTTTTTGGCCGGTCCCGGTCTTTCAGCTCCCCCGCTCTCACAACCCTCGATGTTGGAGCGGCCAGGGGGTATTTGATGATCCCCCAGGTGGATAAGGCGCTTGCGGTGCACTTGTGTCCACAGAGCGCCACCACCTGGTGCAGGCACCCAAAGCTCCCATCCAGGGCCTGTAGGTTTACATCATCCCTGACGACCAGGGCCTACGGTGCCGCTGGACAAGCCGCCTCCACCCTGCACTCCATGGCTCTTCTGCAAGTACACCAAGCCAAGGCACTAAAAGAACTGCACGAGGGTAGTTCTGACCCGGGATTGATGCAGGAACTGCGCTTGGCGACCAACCTCGCTCTCCAGGCGACGAAGGTCACAGCGCGGTCTCTCCACCCTGGTGGTCCAGGAGCGCCACCTTTGGCTCAGCTTGGTTGAGATGTGAGAGGCTGACAAGGCACAGTTCCTTGATGCCCCCATCTCCCAGGTTGGCCTGTTCGGTGACACCGTCGAGGACTTTGCCCAGCAGTTCTCGGCGGTGAAGAATCAGACGGAGGCCATATAACACATCCTGCCCCGGCGCTGCTCAAGATCCCGCACCCCGTCTGCTCGTCGCCAACAACACCGGTTCCATCGCAGCCCGCCCCTGTGGCCTGGCCCCGGCGTGGAGCCCAACGCAGGAAGCAGATGCCACCCGTCTCACGGCCAGCTGAGCGCCCCTGAGACGGGCGACCCAGGGGTGAGGAGACCTGCTTCTCTGGAGCTGCTGAACAGACCACTCCATCCCCCGATGGAGGGCCGGGAGGAGAATCTTTTTTTTTTCTTTTTTTGCAGCATGCCCAAGAGGCTGCGGTACTCAAACGTTAGACAAAAGAGTGGTTTTCTCGTTTCTTGGGTCACATGGCCGTCGTCACGACCACCGTCCACCGTCCCATTTTTGCAGGTATGGTGCTCCAGCGGCAGACCCCCCGCCCCTGTGTGCCCAGCTGTGGCACAAACACACCCACACGGGATGGAACAGATCATCCTAGTAGCAACCTACTGGCCCACCCAGACGTGATTCTCGGATCTCATGCTTCTCGTGACAGCCCCCCCACCCCCTGGTGAATTCCCCTGAGGAAGGACCTTCTTTCTCAGGGACGGTGAATCATCTAGCACCCGTGGCCAGACCTCTGGAATCTCCACGTCTGGCCCTTGGATGGGACATGAAAGACCTAAGTGGCCTACCACCCGTGGTGGTAGACATGATCACTCAGGCTAGGGCTCCCTCTACAAGGCACCTGTATGCCTTGAAGTGGCGTCTGTTCGCTAAGTGGTGTTCTTCCCGATGCGAAGAACCCCAGAGATGTGCAGTTGGATCGGTGCTTTCCTTCCTGCAGGAGAGGCTGGAGCAGTGGCTGTCCCCCTCCACCTTGAAGGTGTATGTAGCCGCTATTTCGGCTCATCATGATGCAGTAGATGGTAAGTACTTGGGGAAGCATGACTTTATCATCAGGTTCCTGAGAGGCGCTAGGAGGTTGAATCCCTCCAGACCGCGCCTTGTCCCCTCGTGGGACCTCTCTGTAGTCCTTCGGGGTCTACGGGGAGCTCCCTTTGAGCCCTTGGAGTCAGCCGAACTTAAGGCACTCTCTTTCAAGACTGCCGTCCTGACTGCGCTCACTTCCATCAAGAGGGTAGGGGACATGCAGGTGCTCTCTGTCAGCGAATCATGCCTGGAGTTCGGTCTGGGTTACTCTCACATGATCCTGAGACCCCGACCGGGCTATGTGCCCAAGGTTCCCATGACCCCTTTTAGAGATCAGGTGGTGAACCTGCAAGCGCTGCCCCAGGAGGAGGCAGACCCAGCCTTGGCATTTCTGTGTCGGGTGCGAGCTTTACGCATCTATTTGGATCACACGCAGAGCTTTAGAAGCTCTGAGTAGTTCTTTGTCTGCTTTGGTGGAAAGCGGAAATGAAGCACTGTCTCCAAACAGAGGATCGCCCACTGGGTCATTGACGCCATCGCGTTGGCATATCAGGATCAGGATGTGCCACCCCCTGCGGGGTTATGAGCCCACTCTACCAGGAGTGTGGCGGCCTCCTGGGCCCTGGCCAGTGGTGCCTCTTTGGCAGACATCTGCAGTGCAGCGGGCTGGGCAGCACCCAACACCTTTGCGAGGTTCTAAAATCTCCGGGTTGAGCCAGTCTCGTCCCGTGTATTGGCAGGCACGAGCAGGTAAGTTCCGGGACAGCTGGCCGGGTGTACCGCTTGCGCATAGTGCCTTTCCCCTCCCTTGAGGTGAAGACGTGATCTCTTGACTCCCAGTCATGTTCACAAACTGTGATCCCTGGATAACTTTCCTCCTTAGCCCTCTGGCAGTTGAGTTTGTGGAGAAACTCGCTGCCAGCTCAGTATGTGCGCTAATAAGGCCCTGTACTGAGGTAAGTGCTCCACATATGCTGGTTCCCTGAAGGCGACTCCATGTGATATCTTCCACAAAATCATTTCCCTGTCGGTAAACTGCGTCTTCCTTGGGCAGAGGCCCCTCTGCCCCCGGTCGCAATGCTTTGTAGAAACTCCTCCCCCTTCGGGTAGGACCTACCATGGGACCTCTCAACATTACATACTTTCGACAAGACTCGGTAAGACCATGTGACGTATTCCACTCAAAATACCCCCCCCCCCTTTTTGGGCGGGATGTGGTCTCCGCGGTGTCTTCCCCTTCGGAGGGACACCCCCGACGTAGACACTTATGGCTCCCATTCGATTAACAAATTCCACTCTTTTTGGGGAGAAAAAAGAGGAAAAGAGGCCCCAGCTGGGCTAGCCTGTCCCTATTGTTGGGCAGTCGACTTGTTCCTGAAGGACCATTCGACGCTCATAAGATCGTTGGGGGAGGTTACGTGACGGCCTTGTGCGCTGGCTACGAGGCACACAGCGGTCTGCCCATTACGCACCAACAGTTCACGTAACACAGTTCAGATAGTTGTGGCGTTTTGTATAGGGACCCCTAGTGTCATCGAACACAACGTTGAGTGAGTGACAGATAGGGAATGTCATTGTTACTTTCGTAACCTCCGTTCCCTGATGGAGGGAACGAGACATTGTGTCCCTCTTGCCACAATGCTGAACTACCCGCTGAAATGGCCGGGACATGGTCTCGGCTCCTCAGCACAAAACCTGAATGAGTGGTTGCATACCAGCTCATTTTATACCCATATGTCCGGGGGAGTGGCATGCAAATTCCACTCACCAATTCCCATTCCAGCTTTTTGTCTCCCGGTAAGCAAAACCTTACAAAAACCTTTTGAGTTGAGCTGGCTGGCAGCAATAGAGTCTGCGGCAGCACATTATCAAAGGGAGCATGTTTTGTTTTTAATTGTTACTGCTATAATGTATTATGCAGATAATTTATTTAATTTGGAGTCAGTAGCCAGTGAAAAACACAAGATTTGGACTTTAAAGGTCAACCATTCCAAAGAGCTCTAGTGCTGTTGCTTCTTAAGCAATTGCCTCACCGAACGAAACAATTGGTGAGCACATGTGTAGAGTCTTCAAAAGGATTTAAAAAAATATATAACTCTAACTAATTGTTACAGTTTAATTTCAATATAAGCTTAAATATAACTAAATAATTTCAATTAAGATTTATTTACTTTATCCATGATAGAGTTTGTAGAAATGTAACACAAAATGTACATACGTAAACATTTTGGACAATGTTGGCATTGTATTAATTTTCCCATGACTTGCTTCCCCATTCATACAACAAGACCAATGATTTTAATGTCCCATAAAGGGTTAATCATTCACACAATTTGTCAATCAATCAGTCAACCTTGCATACAGTCACTAAATGTCAATATAGAAATGCATGAGAGCTAGTGTAGGGCTTTACTGTTTGTTTAGATTAGTGTTACTATCAGAATTAATCGATAATTATTTCTTTAGTTATTAATTAATATTTAAATTAATTAATTGAATCTAACTCATTAAAACCTTATATTGGGGCTCCAGTAAATGTAGTGCGCTACGTATAGGAGCGGGTTTGGTTATTAGCAATAATTAATCATTATCAAAGACAATTATTAATTATTAAAATCAATAGAACATTGATGAGAATCAATGTTAGCTTTTTTAATCCTTTAAATCAACAATTATCAAAGATAATCACTAATCATTAACATCGATGAAACATTAATTAAAATTAACACTAGCTTATTGATCCTTCAAATTCAACAATCATCAAAGATAATTATCAATTATCAAAAATCAATAGAATGTTAATAAGGATTAACATTGACGGGGCACCACCCTGGAATCAGGGACTAATAACCAGATAGTATAACAGTCTCAATATTAGATGTTTTCTTAGGAAAATTGACATCCGAAGAATATTTTTAATATTCATTAAAAAAAACAATGAATGAAGGCTTGAATCCGAGCACTGACATCCCATCAGCATGACACAGGTATATGCAAAACAAACCAAAACACTTCTCTTTGTAATATAACAAAGTTTATTTATGCAGTAATATCAATTAATAATTAATACAATGCAGTCAATAAACTTCAAACTTACAACTACAAACTAAACAGTGATATGATTAGATATGGAAACTAAAATAGTCCTATAACACTTAAGGTGTGTGTGTGAGAGTGTGTGTGTGTGTGTGTGTGTGTGTAAGGAGGGATGCGCACAAAATGGCGGACGTGACTCTCGTGGAGAGTATGTCACGCGAGACTTCCGGCCAGGGAATATGGCCGCGAATGTGGGCAGAGAGAAACCAGTCAATGGTAGCTTAAGGACAAAGCTGAGCTTTATCACGAAGCTATCTACTAGCCAAAAATGTGTGCCAGAATGTTTGTGAGGGGTCGTGTGTGTGTGTGTGTGTGTGTGTGTGGTTAGTATGAGAGAGAGAGAGAATTAAGTGACGGCCCCAAAGCCGGTTTCGCGATCGTGGGAGAGAAAGCAGCTGTTAGTTTATCACTCAGAGACGCGGTGGACGGCTCGTAAACCGCCCCGTGGTCTTTGATTCTTTAATGGATAAACTCAGTTTGCCAGTCTCACCCGCGATGGCAGAAATGCACAACAGCCCAATGTGGTTGGACTACAATACAGCAAATCAAATTCATGATAATTAATACCCTGAGTATTAATAATGAGTGGACATGGCGGTCCGTAAACTGTACAAGCAATAACCTTGATACACAAGAATAACACACTATAATATTCTATCTCTGCCCAGATGTAAACCTCATACTTGAATCGCATGAGGATGCAGAATGTGTGTTCATCTGTCCTTAAACTTAGACTCGGTTCCTTGAGGCTCGGGTGATGACGGGAGGCCGTTTCCTCACTCTGTCGGCGGGCGGTACGGCTGCTGATTCTTGGCGGGCTGGCGGAGAAATCAGCGACATTGACTTGATTGAAGATGGAAGAGAAATCTTTTATCTCTTCACTTCTGCAGGCAAACGGATGAAGATGTGGATTGCTCAGCGGTTCCTTCGGATCCGTTAGAGTGTTCGGTGGAACACAGAGTAAGTTTGATCCTTTAGTGAGCAAGGCTTCATGGGATTTGTAGTCTGTTTTGGACTCCCTTTGTCTGATTTTGGCGCGGTTTTTATCAGTAAGATTTATGACTTATGTGGGGGCCTGAGTTAGGTTTTACGACTGTGTTAGGCCTGCCTTTGTCTTCTATCAGAATACATGAGGCCCAACACTAGTGATTGGATTAGAGCAGCCTTTTTCCATAACATTCTGCTGCAAATTACATTCAGGAATTAATGATGGGGGTGGGGGGGGGGGATAGACACTGAGCTGTTGACAATATGCAATCTACCTGAGACAAGACATGAGCAAAAATAGAAGTCATCTTTTACTATTGTAAGTTAATGTTGCTAAACTAGGGGTGTGACGATTCTCTCTAACAACGATTCAATTCAAATACAATTCTCTACCTAACTATTACGATGCATCGTGAAATCTGATACCAGTAATTATAGATGAAATGTCATGTGTAGGCAGATACAATCCAGGTTTTAGTTGAGCAGGGTCTAATGTCATAGTCTACATCTAAACAATGATATTGTTCTATGACCTTTCCATGTTTGGCCATTATATTGAATTTAGATGAATGGAAATGGTGATGTTTGTGACATTTATTTTAGAAAAAAATAAATACAAATAAGATCAGTTACAAAGTCAGCAGTTTAGATGGAGAGGTGATACAAGCTTCTGAAATTGTTCAGATAAGATCATATTTGACACTGACATTAAGGAATATTTTTTATGCTTTGATTCTTTGGTTCTGGCTGACTGAACCAATGTTTGAAATGTTTGACAGCAGTCATTAAATTATATGATAATTCTTCTGTTTAATATGAAAATTATATTCTATGCATACATGGTTGCTACATTATAGTTGTAATTATTAAAGCTATCATAAAAAAAAAAAAAATGGTTGATATGGTTTCTTGATAATTATATCACTTTTTTTTTTTTAAATAAAACATTCTCAAAAAACTAAATATCTTATCACATATTCTTACATTTTTTTTAAACCATTGTATTCTGAAGAAAGGCTGATTTTTTAAAATTATTATTATTATTATTATTATTATTACCTGGTCTCGTAGAATCACATTAATATTGACATAGCTTTTTGTATGTATCGTGGCACTTTCCTTGTATATTGAACACTAGGGATACAACAATTACCTTTATTTTCTTTCCCACTTATCTCAAGTAAAAGAGCACATTATCAGCTCATTTAAGACATTTTTCACAATGTTCTATCTTATGAACATCAAAACACTTATTATAGTGCATGACTTGTAAGGCAATACATTTGCATGAAATAACCAACAACATTTACAAGCTTGTTTGAGCATGATCATATTGCACTGTAGCTCAACTGATAAGAGTGTGCACATCTGATGCAAAACACTAGAGTACGAGTCCTGAAGAGCATGCGAGCCAACACATGAGTAAAAAGTGTCAAGACCACAAAATGGCGAGGTTGCTTCAGCAATTACATTTTTCATTTTTGCATTTGCTTCTTCTGACACCATCGTTTAGGCTTAAGTTTAAGGTTTGGGTTTTGTTTATTTAAAAATCGATGTAGCTTTAACCTTAAAAACCACAAATGTTTCAATGCGCTTTTCGCGACAGTGGACATTTCCATTTTTGGGTAAATTTTTCCTAAATAAACTGATTATTTTATAGAATGCATATGACAGAGTGTTAGCTTGCCCATTACCCACAGGATTTGACCTCAGCCAATCAAACATCCCATAATTCATGTAAATAATATGCCACTGCCATTCTGTTATCCAGTCAATGTTACAATGCCACTTCTGACAATGTTGCTTAACAATACTTTCAAAGGTCAC
This sequence comes from Myxocyprinus asiaticus, assembly GCF_019703515.2. Lineage (NCBI taxonomy): Eukaryota > Metazoa > Chordata > Actinopteri > Cypriniformes > Catostomidae > Myxocyprinus > Myxocyprinus asiaticus. The sequence goes on from NC_059344.1 coordinate 56,386,582, forward strand.
ATCACTGGGCTGGTCATATAGAGTTAGATTAGTCTACACAGAAGCAGGTTTTTTTTTCCACTTTCTGTTAACTGATATAATCAAGGGCCTGTAGTCAGTCAGTATGTTTGAGATATATAAAGCATTCCACCCCTTCTGGCTTGATTTTATCAGGCAACTGACTCCTGTGTTCCCTTGGCAATGGCACATGGTGTTACAGGGGGAGGGGAAGTTCGCTCTCTGGAAGTGCCAGTCTGAGCCAATGAGCCCCTCCTGGGCCCTGCGATGAGCTAAATTATTTTTAATGGATCTTCATAAAACCATCTGTAGTTGCACACCTGCACACTGGAAGGACTATCGACAAAGTGATTAGGATCACAGGACCTGCAGATTGCTCCGAAATGTGTCATCATTTTGTTGTATGCCACATAGGAAGGCATTTATTTCTTTGTAGTGTTAGTTTTACACTGGGTGCAATTGGAAAAACATACATTTACTGGGGTCATTCACAGATGTGATATTTCAGTTGATGGAGTTTCCTTTCCGTTTAGGTCATTTTTGACCTATATACACTACATGGCCAAAGTATGTCAACATCCCATTCTAATTTGCGTGTTTGGCTATTTCAACTACATGCATTACTTACAGATGCATAATATGCCATGCAATCTCCCTAGACAAAATTTTTAGTAGAATGGGTCTTACCAAAGAAATCAGTGACTTTTAATATGGCACTGGGCAATATGGCAACAAAAATTATATCTTCAGCCTATTGACAATTTCTATTCTATATATACAGTATATACAGTATATACTGTATACAGGGTTGGGAGGGTTACTTCTGAAATATATTCCACTACAGATTACAGAATACATGCTGTAAAATGTAATTTGTAACGTATTCCATTAGATTACTCAAGTTCAGTAATGTATCCTAAATACATTGGATTACTTCTTCAGCACTGGTAGATCTTTTCACTTGTTTTGACTATAAAAACTCTGCTAGTACAGTAAGACAAAATACACATGTTAAAAATACATTCTCTGAAAAACCTAAATACTGTATCTTGTGCAGTGTTGTTTCTAAAACAAGATCAATCTAACTGATCTTGTTTTAAGGATTTTTAGATATTTTTACAGGAAAACAATAAAAAAATTATTATCAAGAATATGATTTTTGCCCTAATATCAAAGGTCTTACTAGAAAAAAGAAATTATGATCTAACGTGAAATTTCTTGATAAAAAAATTATGATCGTACCTGGTAACGTGCATGTAAAATGACTAGAAATAGCATTTTAGCATATCGTAAAGCTGACAATTTACACAAGGCTTATTTCTATTTCTTCTGCTCCAAACTTTCTTCAAACTTACTTCTCTGTCTGCTCGTATGAATGTAACACATCATAAGAAAGTGTTTCACCACTGTTCAAATGCATTTTGGATTGCATCATTTATATGTATAAATGTTTTCCATCTGAAAGGACTAAATATTAAATGAAACAAATGACACACACACACACACATATATAGCTTCATTGAATTCTACCCGCTCAACACCAGTTTCATGTACAACAGTAAAGAGAAGACTCAGGGGTGCAGGCCTTATGGGAAGAATTGCAAAGAAAAAGCCACTTTTGAAACAGAAAAACAAAAAGAAAAGGTTATATTGGGCAAAGAAACACAGACATTGGACAACAGATAATTGGAAAAGAGTGTTATGGATCTTAACCCCATTGAGCTTTTGTGGAATCAGCTAGACTGAAAGGTGTGTGAGAAGAGCCTGACAAGACAGCCACATCTATGGCAAGTGCTACAGGAAGCGTGGGGTGAAATGTCACCTGATTATCTGGACAAACTGACAGCTAGAATGCCAAGGATCTGCAAAGCTGTCATTGCTGCACATGGAGGATTTTTTTTATTTTTTTTTATGAGAACTCTTTGAAGTAGTTTAAGAAGTTCTGAACATTTTTTTCAAATTGTAATAATAATTTTTCACACTATTAATGTCCTGACTATACATTGTGATCAGTTGAATGCCACTTTGGTGAAAAAAGTACCAATTTCTTTCCATAAGAGCAAAATATGTACATTATTCCAAACTTTTGGCCGCCAGTGTATATATATATATATATATATATATATATATATATATATATATATATATATATATATATATACAGTTGTGCTCAAAAGTTTGCATACCCTGGCAGAAATTGTGAAATTTTGGCATTGATTTTGAAAATATGACTGATCATGCAAAAAAACTGTCTTTTATTTAAAGATAGTGATCATATGAAGCAATTTATTATCACATAGTTGTTTGGCTCCTTTTTTAAATCATAATGATACCAGAAATCACCCAAATGGCCCTGATCAAAAGTTTACATACCCTTGATATATATATATATATATATATATATATATATATATATATATATATATATATATATATATATATATATATATGTGTGTGTGTGTGTGTGTGTGTGTGTGGCATCTGGACCAATCAGACACATTATTTAATGAATAATCAAACAGATGTCTCAAGACCATAACAAGCAAAGGTCCAAGAAGGCCCAAGCAGACTCCGAAATGTCTGCTCTCCCACTGATCATTATCAGCTTTTACTCCCCCTTTGCTGACACTGGTCCAGCAACTAGTGGACCACAGAGACATTCCAGGTGGGGGAAGGTAGCCACATGCAAAAGCAAAGGAATGTGGGGAGAGTAACTCACTCCATTCCCCCATAGGACAGACACATAAAGCCCATAAAACAGACTTTTCTTCATTAATTTATAGACAAACTGTTCTATAAATGAACATGCATATCCCCAGGACATTGTGTGTATGATTATTACTGTCTCGTATAGTGTCTTTTGTACTGTATACCGTTTTATGCATGCTTTATGACAGAACCACTAGATAATTTAAACGTATTGGTATCATGCTTCCTATCAAATTAAACCTTGTGTGACGCCATGCACATTGGTGTATATCACCGCCTTATAGCATGCATTGTATGCTTGTTATATTAATCAGAGCATATAGGGGGACAAACTGCCAGCTTACTCCAATCATGCAAATGAGTCAGCTTCCAAACAAAGGAACTTTTCCCGCTGGAAAATTGCACCTATCTCATTGGTCAAGCCAAACTCGAGAGGAGTGACCTCCCTCAGGAGTTAAAGGGCACTGTCGGAGTGACCTCCCTCTCTCTCTCTCTTCCTTCTCCTGGTTGCTGTTCGTGTGGGACTGGAAACATCCGCTCTGACCGCGAGATCACGGGCCGACAGGCCTTAACACATCAAGCCATGTGTAACTTCTTCGACCATAACAGAGTCAAACTAACACCACAAGTTCATCATCATTTCTTCATTCAATGTGGAAGAAATTGATTGCAACTTCAACACCATCGACTCAAGGAACCATCAAGACTTTCTCCTGAGACTGCATCCGGGCGCTCTCTCAACAGCCAAGGCATTGCAAGTATATAGTACAATTAACTAGCTAAACAGAGGTTTAGTATAAGCTGTGAACCCCTTTGTTAACAAAGGTGCTTTGAAGTAAGAAACTGATGGTTCTTTCAGATGGTTAAATGACATTCCCATGTTCTGTTCCGGTTTTATTCAATTTCACTTTTCCATTTCCCATGTATGTGTGATTTGTGTGTATGTGTTTGTTTAGATTAGTTATGTGTTCGTGATTTAGTTAAATAAAGCTTTTGTGTACATTCTTGCGAGTTGATTCTGATCTGCTTGTAAACCAATGTCAATTTAACGATTTAATCACAGCTACATGCTAAGAAAGAGTTATTTTTCTGTGGCCACGAAAAATATCCTTTCTGAGAGTTGATAAATGATCAATACTGAGTGTTCGCTGGACGAACAGATTAATTGATTGTAATATTAATTCAGCTACACTACCGGTCAAAAGTTTTGAAACACTTGACTGAAATGTTTCTCATGATCTTAAAAATCTTTTGATCTGAAGGCATATGCTTAAATGTTTGAAATTAGTTTTGTAGACAAAAATATAATTGTGCCACCATATTAATTTATTTTTTAATAAAAAAAAAAGTTTTTTAAATTGAAGACTTGGACCAAATAATAAAGAAAAGCAGCCAATAAGTGCCCAACATAGATGGGAACTCCTTCAATACTGTTTAAAAAGCATCCCAGGGTGATACCTCAAGAAGTTGGTTGAGAAAATGTCAACAGTACATGTCTGCAAATTCTATGCAAAGGGTGACCACTTTGAAGATGCTAAAATATAACACAGTTTTGATTTATTTTGGATTTTGTTTAGTCACAACATCATTCCCATAGTTCCATTTATGTTATTCCATAGTTTTGATGACTTTACTATTATTCTAAAATGTGGAAAAAAATAAAATAAAAATTATAATAAAAAATGAGTAAGTGTTTTAAAACTTTTGACCGGTAGCGTACATCAAGTTAATTCTATTAACTGATCCAAATAGTTATAATTAATTATAACGAGTTATGATTAATTATTAATATTTCCTTTTTGAGCTAATTTGCTACATATTTATACAGGGTTGGGGAGTACCGGAATACATGCAATGGGATTAAATATTTAAAATACAAAATATAAGTAACTGTATTCCACTACAATTACAATTTAAATAATTGGTAATTAGAATACAGTTACATTAAAAAAACATTTTGATTACTGAAGAGATTACTTTGCATTTTATTGTCATTTGTTTCATTTGATATTTAGTCCTTTCAGATGGAAAACATTTATACATATAAATGATGTGATCCAAAATGCATTTGAACAGCGGTGAAACACTTTCTTATGATGTGTTACATTAATATGAGCAGACAGAGAAGTAAGTTTGAAGTAAGTTTGAAGTAGAAGAATTAGAAATAAACCTTGTGTAAATTGTCAGCTTTATGCTAAGCTAAAATGCAATTTCCATCCATTTTACTTGCACATGTTACCAGGCACGATCATGTTTTTTTATCAAGAAATTTCATGTTAGATCATAATTCCTTTTTTTCTAGTAAGACCTTTGATATTAGGGCAAAAATTGTATTCTTGATTAAAAATTTTTTTATTGTTTTCCTGTAAAATATCTAAAAATTCTTAAAACAAGATCAATTAAATGTATCTTGTTTTAGAAACAACACTGCATAAGATATGTAGGTTTTTAGAGAATGTATTTTTAATGTGTATTTTGTCTTACTGTACTGACAGAGTTTTTATAGTCAAAACAAGTGAAAAAATCTACAAGTGCTGAAGAAGTAATCCAAAGTATTTAGATTATGTTATTGACCTTGAGTAATCTAACGGAATACGTTACAAATTACATTTTACAGCATGTATGCTGTAATCTTTAGTGGAATTCATTTTAAAAGTAACCCACCCAACCCTGTATAAATATATATATATATATATATATATATATATATATATATATATATATATATATATATATATATATATATATATATACACACACACACACACTACCAGTCAAATGTTTTGAAACACTTACTCATTCTTTATTATAATTGTTTTTTTTTTTTTCTCACATTTTAGAATAATATAGATATAATAAAGCCATCAAAACTATGGAATAACATAAATGGAACTCTGGGAATTGTGTTGTGACTAAACAAAATCCAAAATAAATCAAAACTGTGTTATATTGTAGCATCTTCAAAGTAGTCACCCTTTGCCTAGAATTTGCAGACATGTACTGTTGACATTTTCTCAAGCAGCTTCTTGAGGTATCACCCTGGGATGCTTTTTAAACAGTACTGAAGGAGTTCCCATCTATGTTGGGCACTTATTGGCTGCTTTTCTTTATTATTTGGTCCAAGTCATCAATTTAAAAAAAAAAAAATATTTTTTTTAATTACATTTTAGTTTTATAATGAAATAAATTATTATGGTGGCACAATTATATTTTTATCTACAAAACTAATTTCAAATATTTAAGCATACGCCTTCAGATCAAAAGATTTTTAAGATCATGAGAAACATTTCAGTCAAGTGTTTCAAAAGTTTTGACCAATAGTGTGTATATATATATATATATATATATATATATATATATATATATATATATATATATATATATATATATTGTTTTTTTGTTTGTTTGTTTGTTTGTTTTGTTTTGTTTTAAAGGCAAAGATTATTGCTGAGTTATTTTTCCCTGTGTCACACTGAAAGTCAAGTAATTTTTGTATGTAGTCATATGAGGAACGGGACCGCACTGTCTTCAAATGTGTGTAATGCTACCCAGCTATCACACATATTTTTGGCTCTTTTCAAATTTTGAGCATAAGCAATAAATTATGCACAGTCAGTGCTGTTGGCTGATTAGTCAGACTGACCTTACAGTGAAATTTTAAACAGTAGGTTGACATTTTTTAGCCGAATTTGGCTTGTGCTTACCGAAAGACAAAACACCGCCCCCTGTGGCCAAAGCAGTAAGTGTCGTTGAGTGTATGGGCATGCAGACTGATCTCACAGTGAGATTGGAAAGAGTAGGTCAACTTTTCTTTAGCTAAAATCAGTGTATACTTACCAAAATTCACAACACTGCCCCCCGTGGCCAAAGCGGTAAGTGTTGTTGGGTGTATGGGCACATGTGAGCTCCATTTCTGGGTGTACTGCATGTACTGGGTGCCAAAAGCAAGACGTGAAGCGAGTTGTTTACAGCTGTACAGCCATTAATACAGTGAAGAGAAATGCCTGTTGTCGGGCTTTACTGGTTGTTTAGATCAGTGTTACTATCAGAAATAATTAATAATTATTTCTTTAGTTATTAATTAATATTTAAATTAAATAATAGAATCTAACTCATTAAAACCTCATATGGGGCTCCAGTAAATGTATTGCGCTACGTTTAGGAGCGGGTTTGGTTATTAGCAATAATTAATAATTATCAAAGATAATTATTCATTATTAAAATCAATAGAACATTGATGAGAATCAATGTTAGCTTTTTTTAATCCTTTAAATCAACAATTATCAAAGATAATCTTTGATTATTAACATCGATGAAACATTAAAATGAACACTAGCTTATTGATCCTTCAAATTCAACAATCATCAAAGATAATTATCAATTATCAAAAATCAATAGAATATTAATAAGGATTAGTATCGCCGGGGCACCACCCTGGAATCAGGGACTAATAACCAGATAGTATAACAGTCTCAATATTAGATTGTTCTCTTAGGAAAATCGACATCGATTTTCGAAAAAAACAAAAAAAAAAAACAATGAAGGCTTGAATCCGAGCACTGACATCCCATCAGCATTTGACACAGGTGTATGCAAACAAACCAAAACACTTCTCTTTGAAATATAACAAAGTTTATTTATGCAGTAATATCAATTAATAATCAGTACAATGCAGTCAATAAACTTCTGACTTACAACTACAAACTAAACAGTGATATGATTAGATATGGTAACCAAAATAATCCTATAACACATGAGGAAGGTGTGTGTGTGTGTGTGTGTGAGAGAGAGATTGTGTGTGTGTGTGTAAGGAGGGACATGCACAAAATGGCGGACGTGACTCTCGTGGAGAGTATGTCACGCGAGATTTCCGGCCAGAGAATATGGCCGCGAATGTGGGTGGAGAGAAACCTGTCAATGGCGTCTGCTAGTTTACCGCGTGTCTCCGCTTGTACGATAACTTAGGGACAAAGCTGAGCTTTATCACGAAGTTATCTACTAGCCAAAAGTGTGTGCGAGAATGTTTGTGAGGGGTCGCGTGTGTGTGTGTGTGTGTGTGTGTGTGTGTGGTTAGTACGAGAGAGAGAGAGAATAAAGTGACGGCCCCAAAGCCGGTTTCGCGATCGTGGGAGAGAAAGCAGCTGTTAGTTTATCACTCAGAGATGCGGTGGACGTCTCGTAAACCATCCCGCGGTCTTTGATTCTTTAATGGATAAACTCAGTGTGCCGGTCTCACCCGCAATGGCGGAAATGCACAACAGTCCAATGTGGTTGGACTACAAAACAGCAGATCTCATTCGTGATAATAGTACATTACAGTAATACCTTGAGTATTAGCCGCAATGAGCGGACTCGGCGGTCCGTAAACTGTACAAGCAATAACCTTGATACACATGAATAACACACTATAATATTCTATCTCTGCCCAGACGTAAACCTCTTATTTGAATCGCATGAGGATACAGCTAGAATGTGTGTTCATCCGTCGTTTGACTCCGACTCGGTTCCTCGAGGCTTGGGTGATGACGGGAGGCCGTTTCCTCGCTCTGTCAGTGGGCGATACGCTGCTGATTCTCGGCGGACTGGCGGAGAAATCAGTGACGTCGACTTGATTGCAGATGGAAGAGAAATCTTTTATCTCTTAACTTCTGCAGGCAAACGGATGAAGATACGGATTGCTCAGTGGTCTCCTTCGGATCCAGTGGAACACAGAGTAATCTCAACTCATCCAGCGAGATGGAGATTGTATGGTCACAGTTTCAAGTCGGATGTTACTTCTTGTGCCGCAAGGCTACACCTGAGAGCAGCGATGAGCTGCGTCTACGCATGGTGAGCAAAGTTGCTGGAAGCAAATCCTGGAAGCATCTCAGAGTTATTTCTACTCCTGATGACGTCATGTTTGAGGGCCGTTCTGTTGTGTGCGTCATCCAATAGGAGTTGAGTGTTTGATCCTTTAGTGAGCAAGGCTTCATGGGATTTGTAGTCTGTTTTGGACTCCCTTTGTTTGATTTTGCCGCAGTTTTTATCAGTAAGATTTATGACGGAGTGTGTGGTCAGGCTTTTACGACTGTTAGGCCTGCCTTTGTCTTCTATCTGAATACATGAGGCCCAACACTGTTTTATAAAGTCTACCACCCAACCCAAATCTTTGCCTAACCCTAACCATTAGTGGAGCAAAAATGTTATGTTAGAGGTGAAAATGCAACATCCGAATCGCTGTTGTCATATTATGCGATCGTGATTACTCCCTGGTCTCCACACAGGATCCCCTGGTCTTCCCCACAGCTGACATGACGTGCTTCCAGACTTGACATGCTTCTGTGTACGCCACAGGGGTAAGCAATCAAGCTTGAACTGATGCAAACATATCTGATAGGAGATGATGGTGTTCTGTGAGTTAGCATAATGTCACCAATTCTAGTGTACCAGAACTATCGGAAACAATATGCTGACCTCCCGTGTGATCATGTTGCGGCACGTGTGAGTTAAGTTTTTTTTTTTTTTCCAGTTGAAATACCCAAAAAGCGTATTGTAAAGTGTTGTTTTCAGCTGTACAGGCAGTAACACAGTGAAAAGGACTGCATATTTTATAAACTCTACCGCCAAAACTTTACCTAACCATCAGTGAGGGTAATAATGTAATGTCAGAAGGAAAAATTCAACCTCTGATTATTACTGAATAATATTCCTAATATTCTGAATAATACTCTGAATATAATACTGATAAGGCAAATGCGATTACTTCCTGGTTTCAATGCGGGATCCTAACTCGGGTCTCCCATGCTGCTGATGCAACATGCTTCCGATCGTGCAACCGGGAAGGTAAACACACTGAAGCTGATACAAAAATGTCTGATTGGAGATGGCTCTTGTCGTTGATAATGTCGGCATAATGTGGTCGATCCTAGGATACCGGAAATCTCACAAACAACATGCCGACTTCCCAATGCAAAGTAGATTGAAGAAGGGACTTTCAGAAAATTGAAAATGTCCCGAACAACATTTGGGCAATTTTACCACTTAAAAAATACTTTATAATACGTTTTTATATTAATTTAAATGACTCTTAAAAATTCTCAGTATCATTAATTATTGTCCAACATCTTGTGAAGCAGTGTATAAATGGTATTGTCAAGTGGCACATGTTATTTTTCTCAGTGTCGTGCATGATTACTCTATAAGGGCTTTTTTAATAATTTTCTAGAGCAAGGGTCTTCAACAGGGGGTCCGTGGTGGCACTGCAGGGGGTCCACAAATTATTGTTTGATACACCATTGGCATTTTTAATAATCACTCACTCACACACGAGAGAGAGGAGTATGAATGTAACAGCTCACAAACAGAAGGGAAGGAAAGGTTTTTCCAGGCTCAGGTAAAACCGTAAAAGGCCGTGGCCTTCCTTGTGCCAGACTCTCTCTCTCTCTCTCTGCTGGTGGCATGGCTGCTTATATGCTGCTCTCCCAATGCTCACTGGAATTAGAGACAGGTGCTACACATAATCTAGCTCAGATGCAAGCACCCTTACCGCTTTCTCTCTCTCCGGATGGACGCTCGACTATGCCCCCGCTGCCACATATCCCCACCGCCCGACTCAGGCTGGGGAGACATCCGGCCTGTCTACCACTCCCCCCCATTTCTGGAAAGGAAGTCGGTGACAGCCATCTGCGCTCCCGGTCTGTGAACCACCTTGAACTTAAATGGCTGAAGAGCCAGATACCAACGGGTGATCCGCACGTTGGTATCCTTCATGCGGTGGAGCCATTGGAGTGGGGCATGATCCAAGCAGAGGGTGAAGGCCTGCCCCAACAGGTAGTACTGGAGAGTGAGGACTGCCCACTTGATGGCGAGACACTCCTTCTCTACGGTGCTGTACTTAGTATCCCTCAGCGAGAGCTTGCGGCTAATGTACAGCACTGGGTGCTCCTCCCCCTCCACCACCTGCGAGAGTATGGCCCCCAGCCCTCTGTCTGAAGCGTCCATCTGCAAGACAAAAGGGAGAGAGAAATCGGGTGAATGTAAAAGCGGCCCCCCGAAAAGTGTGGCTTTAACCTGCATGAACACCTGTTGACACTGCTCCGTCTACTGGACCGGGTCTGGAGCTCCCTTTTTAGTGAGATCAGTCAGCGGGCTGGTGACATCCGAATAATTAGTCACGAATCTCCTATAATAGACAGCCAGCCCCAGGAACTGTCTCAACCCCTTTTTGGTCTTGGGCCTTGGGCAGGTCGCAATCAACGCAGTCTTGTCAATTTGGGGACGTACCTGCCCATGGCCCAAGTGGAACCCCAGATACTGTACCTCCACCCGCCCAATCGCGCACTTCTTGAGTCCCGCTCGTCTCAGTGATCTCAGAACCGCCCTCAGATGCTGCATATGCCACTGCCAATCACTGCTGTAAATGATGATGTCATATAAGTAGTCAGTGGCGTAAGCCGAATGCGGCCTGAGGATTCGGTCCATGAGACGCTGAAACATAGCCGGGGCTCCAAACTAACCGAACAGAAGCGTCACAAATTGGTGTAATCCAAATGGCGTGGAGAAGGCTGTTTTTTCACGGGAAATTGGTGTCAAGGGGATCTGCCAATAACCCTTTGCCAAATCCAGTGTCGAATAAAATCGAGCAGTGCCCAACCGATCGAGCAACTCATCAACGCGAGGCATTGGGTATGCGTCAAATTTAGACACCGTGTTGACTTTTCTATAATCCACACAGAACCGTACAGACCCGTCGATCTTAGGAACTAGAACAACCGGGCTGGACCAGTCGCTGTGGGATTCCTCTATTACCCCCATATCGAGCATGGCTACGTACCACCACCCCCGGCTTGGTCTCGATGTGGTGCTGTATGAGGTTCGTACGACCCGGTAGAGGGGAAAAAACGTCTGCAAACTCCTTTTGGAATCTGGCAACCTCTGCGAGTTGATACGGTGAGAGGTGGTCTCCGCAAGTGACCGGGGTGAAATGATTGTGTTTTGTATTCACCTCTGGCCCGAGGTCCGCCCTCTCCGGGACTACCATAGCCAATGTCACAGGGACAGCCTCCCTCCATAATTTCAGGAGGTTGAGGTGATATATTTGACGTGCGCCCCCTCTATCGGTTCGCCTTACCTCACAATCGAGATCCCCCACTCGTCATGTGACCTCAAAGGGTCCTTGCCACTTGGTGAGTAATTTGGAGCTCGATGTAGGGAGTAATACGAGTACCTTATCTCCCGGTGCAAATTCCCACAGCCAAGTTCCCCTGTCATACATTCAGCTCTGTCGTTCTTGAGATTGGAGCAAATTCTCCTGTGTTAGTTGCCCCAAAGTGTGGAGTTTTGCTCTAAGATCAAGAACGTACTGAATTTCATTCTTACTGTTTGAAGGTCCCTCCTCCCAAGCTTCGCGGATAACATCAAGCACGCCACGCGGGCGCCGCCCATATAGCAGCTCGAATGGGGAAAATCCCGTGGAGGCTTGCGGGACCTCTCGTACTGCGAATAACAGGGGATCTAGCCATTTGTCCCAATTTCTAGCATCCTCGTGCACGAATTATGAATCATATTTTTAAGGGTTTTATTAAATCGCTCCACCAGGCCATCTGTTTGTGGATGGTAAACGCTGGTACAGATTGATTTAATGCCCTATAATTCATAAAGCTCGCGTAGTGTCCGTGACATAAAGGTTGTGCCCTGATCGGTGAGGATTTCTTTCGTAATCCCCACCCAGGAGATTATTTTGAAGAGTGCCTCCGCAATACTGCGTGCTGAGATGTTGCACAGAGGCACTGCTTCCGGATATCACGTTGCATAGTCCACTAGGACCAATACAAAGCGATGTCCGTTTGCTGACTGCTCTAAAGGCTCGACGAGGTCCATACCAATTCTCTCGAAGGGGACCCCGATCAGTGGAAGAGGGCGCAATGGCGCTTTAGGGGTGGCCAGTGGATTCACCAGCTGGCATTCACGGCATGCCGCACACCACCTGCGGACATCGCCGCCAATGCCCGGCCAATAAAAACAGGCTATTAGGCGGTTCAGTGTTTTTCTTTCCCCTAGATGACCCAGCATGGGATTATAATGAGCCACCTGGAACACCATTTCCCAACAGCTCCGCGGTATTAAGAGCTGGGTTGTATCTTCCATTGTTTGAGCATCCTGCGTCACTCTATACAACCACTTGTTTATAATTGCAAAATAAGGATATAAAAGTCAACACCCGGCTGGAGTTGTTGACCATCGATCACTCTCACTTGGTCAAAGGCGTGCTTGAGGGTTTCATCTCGTGACTGCTCCAAAGGGAAATCCCCTTCGGGAAATCCCCCGAGGACATGAGGGGCTGCAGCCTCTCCCCCACTCACATCATCCTGACGTGGAGTAGATGAAGACGGCCCTGGCTCCGCCTCCCCTGCCAGAGCATCGGACATCTCATATCTCATTGCTTTAGTGCAGGACCCGTCCGTGCATATTCCCTTTAATACATTTCTAAATTCAGGCCAATTAGTCCCCAGAATCAGCAGATGGGTGAGGCGGGAACTAACCGCAGCCTCCACTCTATGTTTTGTTCCCTGAAATTTAATCACAAGGGTCACCACAGGGTAGTTGTGAATATCCCCATGCACACACTTCACCCTCATCATTTTAGCTGTGCCCAAAGCCTCGCATTGAACCAAGAGTTGGTGGATAGTGGTTTGATTACAACCCGTGTCCACCAATGTTTGGTGAGTACCCCCCTTGACACCTCCCGGTATCCTGTATGCTCCAGCCCGATCGGGGGCAGCCTGCGGAGTGTCAGGCATCCGGACCACCAGCAGACTGGCCCAGGTGCCATGCCCGCACCTGTGTTGGTGGACACTTCCACCTGAGGGTGAGAGCGAAGGGGCACTGTCGCTGTTGTGGGTGATGCAACACCCCGCGCGCGGGGAACTGGCTTCGGTGGTGGGACTCCTTGCCTCCGCGGGGCAGGAACGGGCTCTGGGGAGAGAGAAGAGTGAGAGAGAAGAGGGGAGGGGAGGGGGAAAAGAACAGGGATAACACAGGGGGAGAGGAGAGAGAGTGGAAGGGCTTTTCCGCCCTCTGGTACGCCGCTATATGGTCCTCCGCCAATCGAACAGCCTTCTCCAGCGATGCCGGGTGGTGGCACTGGACCCATTCCGCCATTCCTCGTGGTAGCCGATGGACGAGCTGCTCCAGTACCACCTGGTCGATTATTCCCTCGATGTCGCGATCCCCCGCCAGCAGCCATCTCCGGCAGGCATCTCGGAGCCGTTGGTTGAAGGCAAACGGGCAGCCGGTTGTCTCCAACTTCATCGACCGGAAGAGCTGGCGATGCTGCTCCGGACTGCGGCCGGTCTTCTTCAGGTCCTCATAAGCCAGGAGGTTCGCCGCCGGCAGTTGTTGTGCTGTGAGCTGGGCTTCCCCGGACAGCAACAGGAGGAGCCTGACTGCCCACTGATCACGAGGCAAGCTCCACATCTCAGCGGTCTGCTCAAATAAGTCAAGGAAGTCTTCCGGGTCGTCCTCGGCCACCATCTTCAGAAGCGTGGGTCTGAAAAAGGTTGAAGACCCCTACTCTAGAGATTACATGGAAGGATTTCCATTTAGGTCTTAGGTCTAATCCTTTTAACTAATAGATTTAAACAAGCATGCTTTTGATGTACAGATGTGTCCTATATAAAGTACTGAATTTGAGCTTCTGTGCCTGGTAAGTGGGTGGGGGGGGGGGGTATTTTTAACTAATATTTCATATTTTCTACATACATGTATAGCATACATTTATCCATTACGTTTTATTTTTCACATTGGAAACATCGGGATAAATAGGAAAAGCATGTTTTGTCAATAAAATACAGGCAATAAAATTAGACCTTCATGATCAAAATAGTCCTAGTAAAAAACATATTTAATATGGTGGGGCAGAGGAATAAGTCTCTACCATCTTTCAAAGCATACCTACACCCTTGTTCCCATGTGATCATGTTGGATTAGTATTGTAATTTAAAAAGTAACACTTTAATCCATAAAAAGTAACTAATCTGATTACACACACTTTAAAATGTAATGCAATTACAAGTAATTGATTTTTGTTAGCTGATTACATGTAATCCATTACTACCTAACACTGCCTGCACAAGTGGTCAGCATTCCAAGAAGAGTCGAAGCATTTGTAGCAGCAAAGGGAGCACAAACTCCCTACTAATGCTCATAGTATAAAGCTTAAATGTTCAAAAAGCACATATGGATGTAGTGTTCATATATCCACATATTTTTGGTTACCGTGCTTTAACCAACATCTAATAAATGTAATTTATTTTTAACAGGGCCCTATTTTAAGAGTGCTAGCCCTAAGCGCAACACTATGCTTTAAGTAATACTCGCAAAGTCAGTGGGCATGGCCATGAAGTTTTGGTATTTTGAGCAAGTCTAGGCACAAGTGGGTTTGGTGAAATTGTGGACGCAAAGAGCTAATGGGCTGGGTCAAGTGCAATTTAATTCTGAGGTGAGGCAATTCTAAGGAAATGTAATGCCTGGATCCTATTTAGTCCATTCGCTCAAGCACTAGCAATATAAACAAAGACAGCACATTCATAAAAAGTTTGTAGTGTAAATTGACTGTATTAATTAAAAGAATAGAAATATGAACTTATGTTCTTTTGTGCATTAACTGCATCCTTGTTGAATGTCAGGCATATTTCCTTTTATACACATGGAAAATGTGGTTCAGGATTTGGATGTAGGCTCTATTAAAATGACAGAGAATGTAAGTATTATAAATCATATTGATCAAGTGACACACAAATCTAGTCTACTATTAACAGTGATTGCCTTTCCGGTTAGGCTGTGGATCTATTTTTTTTATTTTTTATTTTTGCACACAGTTGATTTTGCTTTAAAAATTAAATAACTACCTCCCCAAATCCAAAAATGTTATCCTCTCCAACTTTTTTCATCGGTCCCTTTTGCAGTGACTTAAAAATCAATCTACGACAACAGGTGGAAAATTACTAATACAGATTAGATCATAATTGTAAATATAAACTTAATAATACAAATAATAATAGTAATAATAATAATAATAATAATAATAATAGAAAAATAAACCATGACTCTAGAAAGTTTAACACAAATTTCAAACATTTTTGTTTCATAAAACGGCTACAATAGTGATTGTCAGGGACATCATTTGTTGTTCCACTTTATTTCCACAGTTTGGACATGGACTTTATTACTACCTGCTGGTGGAATCTCCAAACTGCAAATGCAGGAACTGAGTTTAAAGCTTCTGAAACGTTTTAGCGCAATTACCTATTTCTCAGGAAAACAGCAAATTGCGATTTGCGCCACTTCATTAACATACAATAGGCCCACAGTTTGTGCAAACACTCCCACCCACACCCACTTGCGCTTTGTGCTGGCACAAAAATTGCCCTTAGAAACAGCGCTCTCACAAAAATTGGATAAGATATTTTGCACGGTCGTAGTGCATAGTGCTGCGCTGCACTGCACTTTGCGTGGTCATGAAAATAGAGCCCTGGGTGTCTTGCTAGAATGGCAAAGTATTCTTATGTTCAGATAACAGGTTTTCTCAAATTAAAATGTGCATATTGTTAATGTTTTCATATATATAGTTTGGCCTGGCTGTAGGAGAGTAACTGGGAAAATTAAAGGTTAATTGTAAAAGTTAATCTTCATGGCTTTCCAAAATAACGACACTTAGAAGCAATCCAGGCTTAATAATGACCTACTGTACCACCTCATACATACCCATAGCCTGCAGTCAGTGCTCAGCACTAGTAATCTCCATTTAAAATTCTGTACACATGATATGTCATCTTACAGTATTAGTATAAGGTGGATTATCACAGTTTAGAACAGTGTATAGGACAGGAGTGAGATGGTGGACAATATTGTGTGAAGCAAATGGATTAATCTGCTATTCTAATCACCACAACAATGTAACACACCATTGGCAATGACATGATATGATGTCAGTCAATAAAATGTCAAATCAAACAGGTGCACAGTATCAATCAGGTGCACCGTACATATTTTGTAGTGTTTGTTTTGTTGTTATTTGCCTGGTCTTATTTATTTTTGTACCCCAGGGACAACCCCCAAGTGCCCTTTAAGGCCATGATTTATACAAGACAGCCATTGTCCTTGCAAGCCTGGCAGATAGTTTAACAAAATTGAATGAGATCAAATTTAATGCAACCTCCATTGAGGTTGGCCACATTATTTTGAAGTGCTTCATTACAACGGCAGAGAAGGCTTGGTATCCTCATTTGGGACACTAGAGACCTCAATTCATCACATTCAATAAAGAACTGGAGCTGTGCCACAACAAGAGGAGCAACTGTAACAAGTGCAAACAAAAGCACTCAGTTGAGTATTGATTGCATTTACCTAAGGAACAATGCAGAAGGCTAAATTACAGATGTTCTTTTTAAATAGTTTTAGAAAAAAAAAAAGCAGCTTTACAGAAAATATAGGGAACAGATAAATAGTTCCTTTCAAACGCTCACTGAGCTAGCCAAAGGCAACCCTGGCAAGGTATAAATCCCTCAGATGTAATTTAAGCAGAACCATTTTTATACTTGAGAGTGTACCGCTTCCGGTGTAAGCCACTTGCAGTTATTTTAGTGGTACAAAAATACAAAATTATGCTTTTTTATATTGCAGGTTGGCAGAGTAGGTCATCATATTATTATTATTATCATTCATTTTATTATCATGAACACGTGGTTTCAGAGTACATAGTCTTTCTGTTTACTTCACGTTGCAGTCTTAATCACACACCGGTACCATTGAAACTATGAATGAATGGTGAGCAAGGTGCTGAAACTGACAGCACTCAAGCAGCTGGAATAAAGACAAGCATCTCAAACTGCTTTAAAACAATATGTATTGGGGAAAATTATAAGCTCAACTAGACTTTTTGATTGTTAAAAGTCTGGCTAAGCAAGACTAAGTATTGGATTACTATCATTGGTTAACGTCAAAACCTACTTCATGCAGTTTTTCAGTTTTCGCAGTTAAACTAAGTTCAATTGAACCACCGTGGCAGTGAGGCTGAAAACCCAAAGGAGGAGAAGCAACTGTTCTGACCACATGTGTCCCTAAAAGAGAATCCATCTTGTTCCTGAGCCAGATGTGACTGTTATGTGAAGTCTGGGACTCATACTCTTCTCTACAATATTTCTTCATAAAAACCTTTTTCATTCTTATTTTTAAAAGGCAGTTTTTGTTGCCTCACTCCCTTTTTACACCAAAATAATGCTCCTTTTTTGTTTTTTATTCTTTTATTGTGACATATTAGCTATCTCTCTAACTTGCACTCCACTCAATCTAATATTGCAGGCAGGTGCTTGGGAGCCCCGAGAGAGCGACAGTGTCTGTAAAATAAAAGCCTTAATGAATCGCCCCGACTGCTGTGATGCTTAGCGCCAACAACCACATCTGTACTCTCTCTCTCCCTCAGACAGGTACTTATTATGAGCAAGCAAAAAGGCAAAAATACTAAATTTCTCTTTAGTATTTATTAGTCTGGTTCCACTTGAAATATGTATCTGTTTTCTCATCATTTACTCACCCTCATGCCATCCCAGATGTTTATGACTTTCTTTACTCTGCAGAACACAGTCAAAGATTTTTAGAAGAATATTTCAGCTCTGTTGGTCCTCACAATGCAAGTGAATGGTGACCAGAACTTTGAAGGTCCAAAAGGCAGTATTAAAGTAATCTATTCAGTGGTTAAATCCATATCTTCTGAAGCAATATAATAGGTGTGGGTGAGTAACAGAACAATATTTAAGTCCTTTTTTTATGCTAAATATCTACTTTAACTTTCACATCTGAGTGAAAGTGGAAGTTAAACTAAACAGGCACCACATGTGACTTCAGATATAAAAGTGAAAGTGGATATTTAGGGTAAAAAAAGGACTTAAATATTGTTCTATTACTCACCCACATCTATTATATAGCTTCTGAAGGTATGGACTTAACCACTGGAGTTGTATAGATTACTTCAGTGTTTCCTTTATGTGATTTTTGGAGCAACAAAGGTCTGATCTCCATTCACTTGCATTGTGAGGACCAACAGAGCTGAGATATTCTTCTAAAAATCTTTGTTCGTGTTCTGCAGAAGAAAGAAAGTCATACACATCTGTGATGCCAGGAGGGTGTGTAAATAATGAGAGAATTTAAATTTTTGGGTGAACTATCCATTTAAGCCCAGCTTTGAGTGAGAGTGGATAAACACTAGAGGTTCAGACTAATTTATTTCTAATAAACAAACACAACTGTTTCATTATTTAGTCATATATTGTATGTCACAGAACCAATGATACTGTTATTTAACAGCTAATTATTTAGATGCTGAGTTGGTAATTCGGTCAGGGTCACAGCTATGAGTCGAGCTTTTTGCTCTTTGCCCCTTGCGGGAAAGCAATCACAAACTAATTAGCAATTAATGTGTATCCTTACTGTCCTCTAGCCCAGTGAGGTGTGGCTTTCAGAGGAGAACACAACTACGCTCCCTGTTATAAATTACCATCGTGTTGATTGATGTCTCTTCAGAAGTTCTGTCATTGATGGGTTTTTTTTATTTTTATTTTTTCATTTCATTATGTTAAGTGCAGTTATGGGTTTAATGGAAGTTTGCAGGAACAGGTGATGGGGCTAATTAGTCATTAGCAAAGAGTTTTAGGTCCCAAATGACAAGTGCATGCTTTACAAGGTCATAATAAGATTAAAGTGCCTGCGAGTGATAGGAGAGACAATTGCAGCAAGATTAACTTGTCTCAGGGTGTTCTGTAGACCAAGTGGAGTGGAACTTCATCATGCATGTTGATACATGTGCTTGTCCATACATAGCACTTAACAGGCAACTGACATTACTCACTGTAAAACTACATGAAAATTCAACAGACTTAAAGGGTTAATTTGCACACACACACACACACACACACACACACAAAAAGGTTATTCTGTAGCCTGGGTAAAAATATTGCTTTTCTGATTAACTGCAAACTTCATTTGAACTTTGATCTTTTACTTAAAGTTTAACTTAGTTTTGGTTGTGTTAATTATTCTACCTGTTTGGCCTGTCCTTGTCCCCTCACATCTTCACGAAGGTCGCAGAGGCAGCCCTTGCCCCGTTAAGGGAAGTGGGCATTCGCATTCTCAACTATCTCGACGATTGGATAATCCTAGCTCACTCTCGGGACATGTTGTGTGCACACAGGGACTTGGTGCTCTCGCACCTCAGCCGATTAGGGCTTCGGGTCAGCTGGGAAAAGAGCAAGCTCCTCCCGGTTCAGAGCATCACTTTCCTCGGTTTGGAGTTGGACTCAGTCTCTTTGACAGCGCGCTTCACGAATGAGCACGCACAGTCGGTGCTGGCCTGTTTGAAGGCATTCAAACAGAAAACAGCGGTTCTACTGAGAATCTTTCAGAGGCTCCTGTGGCATATGGCATCCTCAGCGGTGGCCACCCCGCTCGGGTTGATGCATGTGAGACCGCTTCAGCACTGGCTTCAGACTCGAGTCCCGAGATGGGCATGGTGCCGCGGGACACATCGTATGGTCATCATGCCGGTCTGTTACCGTATTTTCAGCCCTTGGACCGACCTCTCATTTCTACGGGCAGGTGTTCCCCTAGAGCAGGTCTCCAGGCGCATCGTGGTCACGACAGACGCCTCCAAAACGGGCTGAGGAGCTGTTTGCAACGGGCACGCAGCCGCCGGCTTATGGAGGGGCCCTTGACTGCGTTGGCACATCAACTGCCTCGAGTTGTTGGCAATTCTGCTCGCCCTGCGGAGGTTCCGGCCGTTGATCCAGGGCAAGCACATGTTAGTTCGGACAGACAACACGGCAATGGAAGCATATGTCAACCGCCAAGGCGGTCTGCGCTCTCGTTGTATGTCACAACTCGCCCGCTGTCTCCTCCTCTGGAGTCAGCAACGCTTCAAGTCGCTGCGAGCCGCTCACATCCCGGGCGACCTCAACACTACAGCGGACGCACTGTCACGGCAGTTTACCCTCAGGGGAGAGTGGAGACTCCACCCTCAGGTGGTCCAGCTGATTTTGAGTCGATTCGGACAGGCACAGGTAGACCTGTTCGCCTCCCAAGAATCCTCCCCTGCCGGCTCTGGTACGCCTTGAAGTTATACGTTGCTGCTATAGCAGCACACCACGACACAGTGGATGGTAAGTCCTTAGGGAAGCACGACATGATCATCAGGTTCCTGAGAGGTGCCAGGAGGCTGAATCCCTCCAAACTGTGCCTCGTTCCCTCATGGGACCTCTCTGTAGTTCTTCAGGGTCTACAGAGAGCCCCCTTTGAGCCTTTGCAGTCAGCTGAGCTTAAGGCACTCTCCTTGAAGACTGCCCTCCTGACTGCGCTCACTTCCATCAAGAGGGTGGGAGACCTGCAAGCGTTCTCTGTCAGCGAAACGTGCCTGGAGTTCAGTACGGGCTACTCTCACGTGATCCTGAGACCCCGACTGGGCTATGCGCCCAAGGTTCCCACAACCCCTTTTAGGGACCAGGTGGTGAACCTGCAAGTGCTGCCCCAGGAGGAGGCAGACCCAGCCCTGTTGTTGCTGTGTCCGGTGCGTGCTTTACACATCTATTTGGATTGCACACAGAGCTTTAGGAACTCTGAGCAGCTCTTTGTCTGCTTTGGTGCACAGTGGAAAGGAAGCGCTGTCTCCAAGCAGAGGATTGCCCAATGGCTCATTGACGCCATAGCTATGGCATATCACAACCTATGGGTGGAACCAGTTTCATCCCAGGTAGTGGC
This sequence comes from Myxocyprinus asiaticus, assembly GCF_019703515.2. NCBI lineage: Eukaryota > Metazoa > Chordata > Actinopteri > Cypriniformes > Catostomidae > Myxocyprinus > Myxocyprinus asiaticus. The sequence continues at coordinate 56,408,071 of NC_059344.1, forward strand.
ACGCAATACAAGTGGATAAGCCTGGGATAGCCAGCCAGGTGTATCGCTTGCACATAGCGCCTTTCACCTCCTCTGAGCTGAAGACGTGCGCCATTAATTCCCAGTAGTATTCACAAACTATGTTCCCTGGTTGACTTCCTCTGAGCCCTGTGGCAGTCGAGTTTTCGGAGAGACTCACTGCTGGCCCAGTACACGTGCTAACTAAGAGCCCTGTTCTGGGGTAGGTGCTCCGCATGTGGCGGTTCCCTGTAAGGTAACCCCATGCGATGTACATCTTCCGCTAATTCGTTTCCCTGTTGGCAAACTGCTTCTTCCTTGGGCAGAGCCCCCTCTGCCACAGTCTCCATGTTTGTAGCAACTCCTCCCCCGTTGGGTAGGATCCAGCATGAGACTCTCCACATGGTCGGCAAGACCATGTGACGTATTTTCCACTTAAATATCCCCCCCTCTCTTTGGGCAAGGTGTGGTCTCCATGGTGTCCTCCCCTTGGGAGGAACACCCCCCAAGTCGGATAATCCCCCTTCTTTTTTAGGTAGTGGAAAAAAAGAAGGGGAAAAGAGGCCATGACTGGGTTAGCCTGTCTCTATCTTTTGGGTAGTCGCCGTTCGACACTCATAATTATGTTGGGGGAGGTTACGTGTCAGCCTGGTGCACTGGCTATGAGGCACACAGTAGTCTGCTCATCACACACTGCCAGTTCACGTAACACAGTTCAGCCAGTTGCGGCATTTTGTATAGGGACCCCTAGTGTCACTGTATCAACACAACGTCGAGTGAGTGACAGATAGGGAACATCCTGGTTACTTGCGTAACCTCCATTCCCTGATGGAGGGAAGGAAACGTTGTGTCCCTCCTGCCTCAATGCTGAACTACCCGCTGAAATGGCCGGACCTTGTCTCGGCTCCTCAGCATAAAACCTGAATGAGTGGTTGCATACCAGCTCCTTTTATACCCATATGTCCGGGGAAGTGGCATGCAAATACCATTCGCCAATTTTCATTGGCCTTTTATCAAAGACTAGAGGTGTTTCAGGCTCCCAAGAGTGACCCCTAGTGTCACTACATCGACACAACATCTCGTTCCCTCCAGCAGGGAACGGAGGTTACGCAAGTAACTAGGACGTTCTCTAGCTAGCATTAGCATTGCTCTTCTTCGTGTACTTTAAGTACCGATATGACAGTGGTGTTAGACACTGTATTGCCATCTATCGATGTGGATAAGCATGATCGTCTCTGCTGCCCCTGCCACCTTTGGAATATAATTTGCATCTGGAAAATTTCAGAATTTGCAATAATTTCTTAAGTTTTTTATTACTACTATAATATAATTTCTTTGCCTAAAAACAAATGTCAGAATTCCAGCGAACAGACTTCTACCGTTAAGGACAGATTATTATTGTCCCTCATATCATTAATCTTTGGAGGCTGTCTACGTTTTAAGTTATTTCTAAAGACAGTTATTACCTTTATTAGAGAACTGCTTAATGTGAAATAAACCTCAATTATCTAGTGATACAGAATGTTATGGTAAAGGAAAGATTAGAATTGTTTTTGATTATCAAATTTAGTATGTCCATGAATACTGTATTTGAAGAACTCATTTAGTTTCCAAGCAAACCAACGTTATAGTTTACTCAAAATCCACAACAATCGCTGTGCCAAGCTACTAAATGAATGAAGACGTAAGCCATTTCACGGAGGTGGAGGTAGATTGGCCCTCATTACTATAGCTGTGATAACAAAGAAAAAGATTACATGTTGCTTTCCGGTTGTGTTTGTAAACACCACTGAAAACTGTCCATTACTAACATACATTGACTACACATGTAATTTTAAAATGTTCAAGGGAAACTTGTATGAGTTTTCTGTAAATTTCACTGATATTATTTTAGAGAGTGGTCTAAACTATTAAAGAGCACCTATTATGTTTTTAAATGTGCCTAATTTTTGTCTCATACAATAGATTTACATGCACAATTTAATTTGCTTATAATTTAAATTGCAGCATTACCTTTTTTCCCCAGTGTCAAAAACGACTCTTTCAATGATCCATTCTAAAGGATTCATTCTAAACTCCTCCTTTCAGAGAGCCTACTCTGCTCTGATTGGTCAGATGTCCCAGTCTGTTGTGATTGGTCTAGTGCTTACAGTGCGTGTCGGAAAGGAAAGGCCTACTACCAAATCCGAGTTTCAGCTCGGTCTGAAAAAATGTCCGTTTTACCTTACCAATTTGATCCTGAGTCTGATAGTGATACATGGGAAGATGAGAACAGGACGTTTCTCAGTGGTAAGTTTATTTGTAGTTTGACAATAACGTGAGTTAGCCGGTTAGCAGAGGCTAATAGCTAACAGCTAACAGGCTAACAGCGTGCACTGGCTGTACACGTATACATACCAGAGGTGGGTTTTTTGTTACCAAATAACGTAGGTTAGTACAGGAAGGAAGTCTGGAATTACTAACAACTCGTTTCAGGCGTTCAGAATCGGTTCTTTCTTTTGGGAGTCAATAACTCCATTTGTTGTGCACTTTGATTTTTGAAATTTTGCAGAATTTTTTACATTCACAAACAGCTATATAACACACTACATGAAAGGTAATATTTGAAAAATCATAATAGGTTCTCTTTAATAATGTCTTACCTGTCCAACAAAAAAGAAGCAACATCAGCATTACTACTCATGTTTTTCTCCATCATCAAATCTTTCCACCTTGTGCCGTACCAATGTTTACTCTAGTTTACAGACCTTTTTCACTTCTTCAACAAAAACAGCTACTGAATCTCCTGTTGTTTCCGCTGCTACAGCACAATAATAAGTATGTTCCATTGTATTCCATTTGCTCTTAGCATCACCAAACAACACTGCTCTAAGCACAGCCAAGCATATCTACATAGGCGGCAGCCAATGAGCAGGAGGTTTTTTCTTCTTCGACATTTAGTGAAACACAATGGACCATGTCATTTCAACATGGCGAAACACATTGAAGGGGTGACCCGCATCATGCATAATAAAAACACTTTTTATAGAAAATGTCATGGTTACGTGCATAACCTCCGTTCCCTGATGGAGGGAATGAGACGTTGTGTCGATGTAGTGACACTAGGGGTCACTCTTGGGAGCCCGAGACACCTCTGGTCTTTGATAAAAGGCCAATGAAAATTGGCGAGTGGTATTTGCATGCCACTCCCCCAGACATACGGGTATAAAAGGAGCTGGTATGCAACCACTCATTCAGGTTTAATGCTGAGGAGCGGAGACAAGATCTGGCCATTTCAGCGGGTAGTTCAGCACTGTGGCAGAAGGGACACAATGTCTCGTTCCCTCCATCAGGGAACGCAGGTTACGCAAGTAACCATGATGTTCCCTATCTGTCACTCACTCGACGTTGTGACCGCGGAGACCACACCTCGCCCAAAGAGAAGGGGGAATATTTAAGTGGAAAAACATGTCACATGGTCTTGCCGACCATGTGGAGAGTCTCATGGTAGACCCTACCCAACGAGGGAGGAGTTACTACAAACATGGAGACTGTGGCAGAGGGGGCTCTGCCCAAGGAAGAAGCAGTTTGCCAACAGGGAAACAAATTAGCGGAAGATATACATCGCATGGGGTTACCTTACAGGGAACCGCTAGATGCGGAGCACCTACCCCAGAACAAGGCTCTTAGTTAGCACGTGTACTGAGATGGCAGCAAGTCTCTCCAAAAACTCGACTGCGACAGGGCTCGGAGGAAGTCAACCAGGGAACATAGTTTGTGAACACTACTGGGAATTAATGGCGCACGTCTTCAGCTCAGAGGAGGTGAAAGGCGCTATGTTCAAGCGATACACCCAGCCAGCTATCCCGGGCTTATCCGCTTGTATTGCGTGCCACTACCTGGGATGAAACCGGTTCCACCCGGAGGATGTAGAACCTTGCAAAGGTGTTGGGTGTTGCCCAGCCCGCTGCTCTGCAAAAGTCTGTTAGAGAGGCACCCCTGGCCAGGGCCCAGGAGGCTGCTATACCCCTGGTGGAATGGGCTCATAGCCCTACCGGGTGCGGCACGTCCTGGGCGTGATATGCCATAGCTATGGAGTCAATGAGCCAGTGGGCGATCCTCTGCTTGGAGATAGTGCTTCCTTTGCACCAAAGCAGACAAAGAGCTGCTCAGAGATCCTAAAGCTCTGCGTGCGATCCAAATAGATGCGTAAAGTGCACACCGGACACAGCAATGACAGGGCTGGGTCTGCCTCCTCCTGGGGCAGTGCTCGCAGGTTCCCCACCTGGTCCCTAAAAGGGGTCGTGGGAACCTTGGGCACATAGCCCGGTCAGGGTCTCGAGGAGCGTGAGGTCCGAGAGCCACGTCTGGGTGAGCCAGAAGGGTGCTACCAGGATGACCTGCTCCTCATCCTCCTTGACCTTGCACAGAGTCTGTGCAAGTAGGCTTACTGGGGGAAACGCATATTTGTGTAGGCCAGGAGGCCAGCTGTGTGCCAGCGCGTCTATGCCGAGGGGTGCCTCGGTGAGGGCGTACCAGAGCGGGCAGTGGGAGGATTCTTGGGAGGTGAACAGGTCTACCTGTGCCTGTCCGAATCGACTCCAAATCAGCTGGACCACCTGAGGGTGGAGCCTCCACTCTCCCCTGAGGGTAACCTGCCGTGACAGCGCGTCCACTGTAGTGTTGAGGTCGCCCGGGATGTGAGTGGCTCACAGCGACTTGAAGTGCTGCTGACTCCAGAGGAGGAGACGGCGGGCGAGTTGTAACATACAACGAGAGTGCAGACCATCTTGGCGGTTGACATATGCTACCGTTGCCGTGTTGTCTGTCCAAACTAACACGTGCTTGCCCTGGATCAATGGCCGGAACCTCCACAGGGCGAGCAGAATTGCCAACAACTCGAGGCAGTTGATGTGCCAATGCAGTCGCGGGCCCATCCATAAGCTGGCGGCTGCGTGCCCATTTTGGAGGCATCTGTCATGACCACGACACGCCTGGAGACCTGCTCTAGGGGAACACCTGCCCATAGAAATGAGAGGTCAGTCCAAGGGCTGAAAAGACGGTGACAGACCAGCGTGATGACCACGCGATGTGTCCCGCGGCATCTCATATGCATCAACCCGAGCGGGGTGGCCACCACTGAGAATGCCATATGCCCCAGGAGCCTCTGAAAGAATTTCAGTGGAACCGCTGTTTTCTGTTTGAATGCCTTCAAACAGGCCAGCACAGACTGTGCGTGCTCGTTCATGAGGCATGTTGTCAAAAAGACTGAGTCCAACTCCAAACCGAGTAAAGAGATGCTCTGAACCGGGAGGAGCTTGCTCTTTTCCCAGTTGACCCGAAGCCCTAATCGGCTGAGGTGCGAGAGCACCAAGTCCCTGTGTGCACACAACATGTCCCGAGAGTGAGCTAGGATTAGCCAATTCGAGATAGTTGAGAATGTGAATGCCCACTTCCCTTAACGGGGCAAGGGCTGCCTCAGCGACCTTCGTGAAGATGCGAGGGGACAAGGACAGGCTGAAAGGGAGGACCTTATAATGATACGCCTGACCCTCAAATGCAAACCGCAGGAAGGGTCTGTGTCGAGGTAGAATTGAGACGTGGAAGTATGCGTCCTTCAGGTCTACCGCCACGAACTAATCTTGATGCCGGTGCAGTCACCGCAGGGGGATGCCCTCGGCAACGAGCAGACGGTTTGCGGGATCTTGAGCTGCGCCGGGGCAGGATATGCCAGATAGCCTCCGTCTGCTGCTTCACCGTCAAGAACTGCTGGGCAAAGTCCTTGACGGTGTCGCCGAATGGGCCAGCCTGGGAGATGGGGGCAGCAAGGAACCGTGTCTTGTCAGCCTCACCCATCTCGACCAGGTTGAGCCAAAGGTGGCGCACCTGGACCACTAACGTGGACATTGTCCGCCCGAGAGACTGCACCGTGACTCGGAGAGCGAGGACGGTCGCCGAGCGCAGTTTCTGCATCAATCCCGGAGCGGAACTACCCTTGTGCAGTTCCTTTAGCACCTTGGCGGACTTACAGGAGAGCCATGGCATGCAGGACGGAGGCAGCTTGTCCAGCGGCAACATAGGCCTTGGCCGTCAGAGATGACGTAAACCTACAGGCCTTGGATGGGAGTTTTGGGCACCCGCGCCAGGTGGTGGCGCTCTGCGGGCAGAGGTGCACCGCGAGTGCCTTTATCCACCAGGGGGATTGCCGAATAGCCCTTGGCCGCCCCACCATCGAGGGTAGTGAGGGCGGGGAAGCTGAAAGATCGGGACTGGGCAGTAAAAAGTGCCTCCCACGACCTTGTCAGCTCTTCATGCACTTCCGGGAAGAAAGGAACGGGGGCGGGGCAAGGCTTTGAGCGGTGCCGAGAGCCCAGGAACCAATCATCGAGCCACTCTAGCCCGACGCTCGCGGCTGCCCTGGAAAGCATGTCCTTATCTCCGCATCAGCCTGTGACCAGGTGACCGCACCCAAAGGGAGGAGCCCAGCTGAGGCTTCCGCGTCCGACTGGACGAGCCCGCTCTCCGATGCTGCGCTCGAGAGCTCAACACTTCTGTGAGCTCCAAATAAGAGGTGGAACTCGCCGTGAGACAAGCCGGCGGACTCATCTGGAAGCCCGATCGGGGCAGACGAGCATGCTGGGGAATGGGAGGTCCACGGGGGGATACCCGGTGGAGGCGGTCCCATTGGGGTCCCCAAATCGCCCCCAGTGCTAGCCGCGATGGCCTCATACCCGTGTGTAGAAAGACCGAGGCGGGGAGCCTCTGGGGTGGCTTGCTTTCTTACGAAGGTAAGCCGCGACCGCATCGTTGCCATGGACATGTTCTCGCAATGAGTACATGACCCATCCACGAACGCTGTCTCCGCGTGAGCAGTGCCCAGACACGAAAGACAGTGATCGTGACCGTCAGAAGGCGAGAGATAACGAGTGCAACCAGGAATAACACACAAAGGAAAGGCATCTTTAAAAAGACGCGTCTTTAAAAAGACATTCTGTGTGTGCCGCTCTTTTAGAGAAATATACTCTTTTAGAGAAATATACTCTTATTTCTGCCGAAGCGCCCAGGGACATTTGCTGCAGTGCAGCAGTGCAGAGGAGGGAGAAACCGCTGAAATGCGCCGTCAGATCCAGCAGAGGTGAATGAACAGTCATGGGAATTCAGCTCAGTGAGCATGCTCCGAAAAGAAAATCTGAATGAGTGGTTGCATACCAGCTCCTTTTATACCCGTATGTCCGGGGGAGTGGCATGCAAGTACCACTCACCAATTTTCATTGGCCTTTTATCAAAGACCAGAGGTGTCTCGGGCTCCCAAGAGTGACCCCTAGTGTCACTACATCGACACAACGTCAACTGAGTGACAGATAGGGAACTATTATGAGTACATTCTTCATTTCATGTGAGTGTACACCATTCAGATCACTCTTCACAAAAACACAATTAATTTGTTAATGTGTAAAACTTTTTAAATTAGCCTCAAATTACTGAATGCACCTTTAACTTTGTGTTATTCAAGAGAAGCATGCCTATCCTCACAAGAGATACCATCAATTTTTCTTTGGTGTCAGGCAGAGTAGCCTTGAGCCCCCAACACTAATCACTGTCAGTGTCTACCCTTCATCTGCTGAAGTGCAGGGGCTCTGTTATACGTCTATTGCCAGCACACTGAGCAGCCTTTCTCTCAAAGAGGGACTGGGAGTGAATGCTGGCAGACTGGTGAATATGATTTGCGCTAAGAGAGAGGCCCTGATGTATGACTCCCATCTGATCGATAAACAGCTGAAGCCTGCTTTCTCTCTCCTGACCTCTCTTGTTTCTCTCTGTCAGCCATCCCTGCCACACCAAACTTTAAGACTTAGACTGTCAAAGCGCCTGGATGAAATTTGCTGGCCAGCTTTTGGAAAGAAAAAATACTAAAAATGCAGTCTGGTACATTCAGTCTGGTACAGTCAGTCAAGATGCATTTCTCTGTACAGTGTTCTTTAAGTGCATACTGAGTACATACAGTCTGTTATGCATTATAAATGAGTGTACTTGTAGCATGGAGTATACAAATGCTACATTGATCACAATACACTAGCAGGCAGTACTAACGGGCAATTGTGGTGGAAAAGAAAATGATAAACCAACAATAAAGCATATTTCATTTTCATTTTACTTAGTTTTATTTATTGTAAAAATACTTTGATATCTATCATAATGGTAATCAATGTGATTAACTATTAAAAAATGAAGCTCTTTGTTTTCCCACTGGTCACAGTTGTGACCACTTACCTGTTTATTTGTCCTGTAAGTATGATTTAAATGAGCCAGAGCAATCTTATCTTATAAATCAATAATAGACCATTTAAACATAAATGTACCAAAACATGACATGTTTTGTTTGCTGCCTTTTATGAAGCTTTGACAAGGACATCATCTTTCAGAGGGGCTTAAATGGCTCTGGTCATGTGACCACAACCCATGCACAACCCATGTAAAAATGTTCACATGAAATCAAATAATTTATACTGGAAAATTCTGTGAACAATACAGTACATCAACAACGCTAATTTAAAACTACATTTTGGTCACAAATATAACCAGCTTTGAATGTGACTCAGTAATTCGAGTCAGAACTATACATTTTATAAAAATAAATAGATCAACTGCACACCTGAAAAATCCTGCTCTTCATTTTATTGCATTAGTGCTAAAACAGGCTTCCTGTGTTTGTTGCGAAGTGCAAGAGAGGGAGAATTATGAAATTTTCAGGCACATTCTTTTTTTGTTTTTTGGCCGCAAGTCATAATTACGATTTTTGAAATCTGAAGTAGGAGCTTCCCAGGAGGCATAAGCATTGAACTCCTGAGAAAGTTGAATGAAAATGTCTCATTTGTATATGCTGAGAGACATGACCTATGAGCCTAAGTCACTTTATGCTTGGTGAGTGATGAGCCTTATAGAGACGGCTTCATGCATTTTTAATCGTTTCAGTGTAGTCACATCTGAGACGTGAGGTCAAAACGCTCACTCACACACACACACACACACACACACACACACACACACACACACACACACACAGAGGTGAATAAGTTCCCTAACTCAGATATAAGAATACTATAGGCTGCCAACTGTGCTTATGATGAAATTTGTGTCACGCGCACTGTGTGAGACAAAGTGGCATACAGAAAACGAAAGTATTCTTTGGCCTTAAAGGAACAGTTCACTCAAAAATCATTTACCTACCCTTATACCGTCTCAAACTCGGATGACTTTCTTTATTCTGCAGAACACAAACAAAGGTAGTTTAATGAATGTAACATCTGTTTTTGTCCATACATGTAATGTCATTGGGGTCCAAAACTCAAAACTAAGTTCTTAAAGGCAGCATAAAATTAATCCATACAACTCGATTGGTTTAATCCATGTCATCTAAAGTGATGCAATAGCTTTGGGTGAAAAACAAAAAAGAAAGAAATTTAAGTCCTTATTTACGTTGGAGTGGTGGTGGCGTAGTGGACTAAAGCACATAACTGGTAATCACAAGGCTGCTGGTTCAATCCCCACAGCCACCACCATTGTGTCCTTGAGCAAGGTACTTAACTCCAGGTTGCTCCAGGGGGATTGTGCCTGTAATAAGTACACTGTAAGTTGCTTTGGATAAAAGTGTCTGCCAAATGTAAATTTACTTTTATTTTCTCCCCTTTTTCTCCCCAGTTTGGAATGCCCAATTCCCAATGTGCTCTAAGTCCTCGTGGTGGCATAGTGACTCACCTCAATCCAGGTGGTGGAGGACGAATCTTAGTTGCCTCCACGTCTGAGACCGTCAACCCACGCATCTTATCACATGGCTTGTTGAGCACGTTACGACGGAGACATAGCATGTGTGGAGGCTTTACACTATTCTCTGTGGCATCCACGCAAAACTTACCACATGCCCCACCAAGAGCAGACCACATTATAGTGACCACGAGGAGGTTAACCAATGTGACTCTACCCTCCCTAGCAACCAGGCCAATTTGGTTGCTTAGGAGACCTGGCTAGAGTCACTCAGCATGCCCCAGATTCGAACTCACAACTCCAGGTGTGGTAGTCAGCTTCTTTACTCACTGAGCTACCCAGGCCCTCTGAGAATTCTTCTTTTTGAGTGAACTATCACTTTACGTTTGTGGCTAAAAAAAAAAAAAAAAAAAAACCTTCCCTTTCCCTCTAGTGACTTAATGAGATGACTTGCTGCTTACTGCCTACATAGGCAGCCTTCTATGGCAGCATCCTAACTGAAATGGAACCTCATAAGAGATTGATTTGTAACGTTCTACATAGGCAGCAGTTCTGTGTGTCATACAAATAGCGATCCTCACATGATTCACATTAGAGACTAAATTTGTAGCTTAAACCAGCTTAAGATGGTATAATGGTCTTAGCTGGTTTATGATGGTCTAGCTGGATTCCCAACCTGGCCAAGCTGGTATTCAGCTGGTCTAGCTGATGTTATGCTGGTTTACATGCGATACACTAGAATTAGGTTAAAATTAGGTATCGTAAGAGCATAATTAAGCTCCCGTGTCGGGATTGCGCCTATGATCCCTTAAAATGCTGCCTATGGAGGCAGCTCAATAGGTTTTGAACCAGAGCTCTTGTGTGGCATGTAAATTGAAGATCTTCACATTTGCAAATCACCTCTTTCAAAGTGATTGTGGGTAATTTAAGAAAATGTGCCAATCGATCTAAGAGGAGATGTTTTTGGTGGCAGTCCCACTGAAGAACAGGGGGTCTCTCTCTCTATTCGTCTGCAGTATCTCCCTCTCCTCTGGCAGCTCCTCATTTATATTCACGCTTCTCGGTAGGACGCAATGGCTCCTTGTGGATGTCACTCCTTGCCACTTTAACAGATGAATATATCTGGAATGAGCTATGGTGCTAAAGCACTCAAACAGATGTAGAGCCGGCATTTTAATTTCCTCACACACACATACAGACGTGCACACCTCGCACACATAAATCACATGAGGACATGAGACAGAAATACATGCTCTACACGTTAGAGATATGGACAAAAACAAACTTATTGCAGTAAAGCATAAATCTATGTCATACATGGACAGACCAGTTTTCCTCTAATCTTATGAACAACAAATACATTGCCAGCTTTTCTAGATTTGATATTTTTCATTTATTTTGGCATTTTTGTCATCTTTCCTATCTTTGTGACTGTGCTCTCAGTCATAAATATAGAAGGACCTTCCATGTTATATGCACTGCTTTCTGGTAGCTGAATATTTAGGGTTATGTTACATGCACAGCCTTAAATGGGCACATTGGGGTTCATGAAAAATGAAAATTCTGTCATTTATTTCTTCCCCCTTGTGTCACTGCAAACCCATAAGACTTTCTTTCGTGGGACACACAAGAAAAAAAAAATCTTTACACAGCTTTTTGCTATAAAGTGAAAGTAAAGCCATATGATCACATTGAATAATGAATGGATTTAAATTTTAATTGTGATTTACTGTCAAATCAAATCATTGATCAACTTCTGTTTAATGTGCATGAATTAAATATGGTGACCACTTTCTCATGAAAGTAAGGTTATGGCTGGATTTTATATTTTATCAAATCACAGACTGCATCCATACTAAATTGTATTCGAGATGACAATTATTTCCCATATGATAGTAGGTTTAATAAAATTAGTATGTCAAAGATTGTGTATACTATTTCTATTGGACTTTCAAAGAGGGGATTACAGAAAGTGATGGTTTTTGGGTTAATATTGCCTTGACTCCACAACTGGCCAAGGTGAAGGATTTGTCAGCTCGCTATCGACTTTTCAAGTTGTATAAAATTGGCATGGAATGCAAGGCTGAAGCTACTATGCAGCAGTTCCTACTGTTCATGTATGAACCACAAAGTTAAAAACATAATACAGTTTAAGATAATAAATTCAAGTCAAATCAAGCAATTTTTATTTGTATAGTGCTTTTCACAACACGTATCTTTTCAAAGCAGCTTTACAGAATATCATGCTTTAACAGAAAATGAAGTCGTAATATCAGTAATATCTTAGAGTCATCACTGTGAAGTTTGACAAAAAAATAAAAAAAATAAATATTGTAGATTGTGTCTTAACATAAATAAGTAAATAATAATTGTGTTTAGATACATGCGTACATGTTAATGCATGTTCCCTATCTGTCACTCACTCGACGTTGTGTTGATGTAGTGACACTAGGGGTCACTCTTGGGAGCCCCAAACACCTCTGCTTTTTTGAAAAAAGGCCAATGAGAATTGGTGAGTGGAATTTGCATTCCAATCCCCCAGACATACAGGTAAAAAAGGAGCTGGTATGCAACCACTCATTCAGATTTTCTCTTCGGAGCCGAGCGGTTGTATTCAGTGCACTGAATTCAATTCCCTCCAAGACGCACCTCAAAACTGCTGGATCTACGGCGCATTTCAGCTGCTTCTCCCCCTCTGCACCCGTGTAGTGCAGAGAACACCCCTGGGTGCTTCGGCAGAGCAAAACAAAAGAGTATATTCTAAAAGAGTATATTTTCAATTCTAAAAGACACGGAATGTCTTTTTAAAGATGCCTTTCCTTTTGTGTGTTACTCCTGGTTGTGGTCGTTATCTCTCCATTTCTGATGGCCATTCCTCATTGCGAGAGCATGACCATGGCAACATTGCAGTCACGGCTTGCTTTCGTAAGAAAGCAAGCCACCCCAGAGGCTCCCCGCACCGGTCCTTCTACCCACGGGTTTGAGGCCACATCGGTTAGCACTGGGGGCGATTTGGGGACATTGATGGGAGCACCTCCGCCGGGTATCCCGCCACGGACCTCACATTCCCCAGCACGCTCGCTTGCCATGATTGGGCTCTCGCACGAGACTGCCGGCTCGTCTCAGCGCGAGTTCGACTTCTTGTTCGGAGCTCCAGAAGACGATGAGTTATTGAGCGCAGCATTGGAGAGCAGGCTCGTCCAGTCTGATGCAGAGGCTTCGGCTGGGCTTCCTCCTTCAGGAACGGTCGCCCAGTCTCGTGGAAATGTCGGACATGCTTTCCCGGGTGGCTGCGAGCGTTGGGCTAAGTGGAACCCTCCACTCTCCCCTGAACCCTCACAGCTTGACGATTGGTTCCAGGGCTCGGGGCGCTGCCCACAGCCACGCCCCGCCCCCGTTCCTTTCTTCCCAGAAGTGCATGAGGAGCTGACAAGATCGTGGGAGGCACCTTTTACTGCCCAGTCCCGGTCTTTCAACTCCCCTGCTCTCTCACTACCCTCGATGGTGGAGCGGCCAGGGGGTATTCAGTGATCCCCCAGGTGGATTAGGTGGTGCACTTGTGTCCGCAGAGCGCCGCCACCTGGAGCGGGCACCCAAAGCTCCTGTCCAGGGCCTGTAGGTTTACCTCATCCCTGATGACTGTGGCCTGTGGAGCTGCTGGACAAGCCGCCTCCACCCTGCATGCCATGGCTCTCCTGCAAGTACACCAAGCCAAGGCACTAAAAAAACTGCACGAGGGTAGTTCTGACCCGGGATTGATGCAGGAACTGCGTTCGGCGACCGACCTCGCTCTCCGGGCGAGGAAGATCACGGCGCGGTCTCTCGGGCAGGCGGTGTCCACCTTGGTGGTCCAGGAGCACAAACTTTGGCTCAGCTTGGTCGAGATGGGAGAGGCGGACAAGGCACGGTTCCTTGACGTGGAACCCTCCGCAGGAAGCAGAAGCCACCTGTCTTGCGGCTGGCCGCTAAGAACCCGAGTAAGGCTTCGAAGTGCCCCTGAGACGGGCGACCCAGGGATGAGGAGACCCACTTCTCTGGGGCTGGTCGACAGACCACTCCATCCCCCGGTGGAGGGCCGGGAGGAGAAACTTTTGTTGCTGCTTGCCCAGGAGGCTGCGGCACCCAAAAGCCTGACAAAAGAATGGTTCCCTCGTCTCCTGGGTCACATATCCGGTGCATACGGCCGTCGTCAAGACAACTGTCCACCATCCCATTTTGGCAGGTATGGCACTCCAGCGGCGGACCCCCCGCCCCTGTATGCCCAGCTGTGGCACAAACACGCCCACACGGGATTGGTTCCAGTGGACTACGGGGACAAGATTTCTCCTCCCCCCTCCTCGGCCAATCTTATGGTAGCCGGCAGGAGCCAGGTAAGTGCTAGGTAAATGTCCCTGGACTCAGCATGGCCATGGGGCTCAAGTCCCCTTGACGTGGCACCTCGAGCTCCGCCCCACCGCGAGGCCCCACCCGCCAGTACGTCTGACATGATCATTCCCTTGGTCCCCCTCGCCTGGAGTCTGGGCGCATGGCTCGCGCTTTCCAACCTGTTGCGATGGCTGACCCGGACCGTCCGATTCGGCTACGCGATTCAGTTTGCCAGGTGCCTGCCCAGATTCAGCGGTGTCCGCTTCACCTCAGTGAAGGGCAAGAACGCCACTACCTTGCGTGCGGAGATCGCTACCCTTCTGCGCAAGGGCGTGATAGAGCCTGTCCCTCCAGCTGAAATGAAGAAAGGGTTCTAAAGCCCTTACTTCATCGTACCAAATAAAGGCGGTGAGTTGCGACCAATCCTGGACCTGCGAGTACTGAACCGGGCTTTGCACAGACTCCCGTCCAAGATGCTGACGCAAAAACGCACTCTAACGAGCGTCCGGCATCAAGATTGATTTGCGGCGGTAGACCTGAAGGACACGTACTCCCACATCTTGGTCTTACCTCAACACAGAACCTTCCTGAGATTTGCCTTCGAAGGCCAGGCGTACCAGTACAAGGTCCTCCCCTTCGGCCTGTCCTTGTCCCCTCGCATCTTCACGAAGGTCGCAGAGGCAGCCCTTTCCCCGCTAAGGGAAGTGGGCATCCACATCCTCAACTATCTCGATGATTGGCTAATCCTAACTCACTCTCGAGAGTTGCTGTACGCACACAGGGACCTCGTGCTCCGGCACCTCAGCCGACTGGGGCTTCGGGTCAACTGGGAAAAAAGCAAGCTCTCCTCAGTTCAGAGCATCTCTTTTCTCGGTTTGGAGTTGGACTCAGTCTCGATGACAGCGCGCCTCACGAACGAGAGTGCGCAGTCGGTGCTGAACTGTCTCAATGCGTTCAGATGGAGGACAGCTGTTACACTGAAACTTTTTCAGAGGCTCATGGGGCATATGGCATCCTCAGTGGCGGCCACACCGCTGGGGTTGATGCATATGAGACTGCTTCAGCACTGGCTTCAGACTCGAGTCCCGAGATGGGCATGGCACCACGGGACACATTGCGTGACCATCACGCAGGGGTTCCCCTAGAGCAGGTCTTCAGGTGCGTCGTGGTTACAACAGACGCCTCCAAGACGGGCTGGGGCACCATATGCAACGGGCACACAGCCGCCGGCTCCTGTATGCCTTGAAGTGGTGTCTGTTTGTTAAGTACTGTTTTTCCCGACACGAAGACCCCCAGAGATGCGCAGTCGGATTGGTGCTTTCCTTCCTGCAGGAGAGGCTGGAGGGTCGGCTGTCCCCTTCCACCTTGAAGGTGTATGTAGCTGCTATTTCAGCTCATCACGATGCAGTAGATGGTAAGTACTTGGGGAAGCACGACTTGATCATCAGGTTCCTGAGAGGTGCTAGGAGGTTGAATCCCTCCAGACTGTGCCTCGTCCCCTCGTGGGACCTCTCTGTAGTCCTTCGGGGTCTACAGGGAGCTCCCTTTGAGCCAGCTGAGCTTAAGGCACTCTCTTTGAAGACTGCCCTCCTGACTGCGCTCACTTCCATCAAAAGGGTAGGGGACCTGCAGGCGTTCTCTGTCAGTGAATCATGCCTGGAGTTCGGTCCGGGTTACTCTCATGTGATCCTGAGACCCCGACTGGGCTATGTGCCCAAGGTTCCCACAACCCCTTTTAGGGATCAGGTGGTTAACCTGCAAGCGCTGCCTCAGGAGGTGCGAGCTTTACGCATCTATTTGGATCGCACGCAGAGCCTTAGAAGCTCCGAGCAGCTCTTTGTCTGCTTTGGTGGACAGCGGAAAGGAAGCGTTGTCTCCAAACAGAGCATCGCCCACTGGGTCATTGACGCCATCACGATGGCATATCAGGCTCAGGACGTGCCACCCCCTGCGGGGTTACGAGCCCATTCTACCAGGAGTGTGGTGGCCTCCTGGGCCCTGGCCAGTGGCGCCTCTTTGGCAGACATCTGCAGAGCAGTGGGCTGGGCAACACCCAACACCTTTGCAAGGTTCTACAATCTCCGGGTTGAGCTGGTCTCAACCCATGTATTGGCAGGCACGAGCAGGTAAGTTCCAGGACAGCTGGTCAGGTGTACCGCTTGACTCCCAGTCGTGTTCACAGACTGTGATCCCTGGATGACTTCCCTCCTTAGTCCTCTGGCATTTGAGTTTGCGGAGAAACTCGCTGGCCGGCCCAGTACATGCGCTAATGTGCCCCTGTACTGAAGTAGGTGCTCCACATGTGCTGGTTCCCCGAAGGCGACACAGACACTTATGGCTCACAGTCAGTTAACAAATTCCACTCTTTTTGGAGACAAAAGGGAGGGAAAGAGGCCTCGGCTGGGCTAGCCTGTCCCTATTGTTGGGCAGTCGAGTTGTTCCTGATGGACCATTCAACGCTCATAAAAGCATTGTTGGAGGTTACGTGACGGCCTGGTGTGCTGGCTACGAGGCACACAGCGGTCTGCCCGTCACACACCGCCAGTTCACGTAACACAGTTCAGATAGTTGTGCCGTTTTGTATAGGGACCCCAAGTGTCACTGCATCGACACAACGTTGAGTGAGTGACAGACAGGGAACGTCATGGTTACTTTCGTAACCTCCGTTCCCTGATGGAGGGAACAAGACGTTGTGTCCCTCTTGCCACAATGCTGAACTACCCGCTGAAATGGCCGGGACCTGGTCTCGGCTCCTCAGCACAAAACCTGAATGAGTGGTTGCATACCAGCTCTTTTTATACCCGTATGTCCGGGAGACTGGCATGCAAATTCCACTCGCCAATTCTCATTAGCCTTTTTTCAAAAAAGCAGAGGTGTTTGGGGCTCCCAAGAGTGACCCCTAGTGTCACTACATCGACACAACGTCTCGTTCCCTCCATCAGGGAACGGAGGTTACGAAAGTAACCATGACGTTTCTATCCCTGCAAAGAACACATATACACTTATTGTAAGATGTACACAAGTTGGGACCCAGTAATAGATTAATCCAAAAGGGACTGGAGTGAAACAGAGATGCCCTCTCTTTGGTGAACAGCCTCTTAAACAGTTTCTATTCAGCATTGGAGAGGACAGGACTATGTATTCTATGGCACATCTTAATGGCCGGGGTCATTGATAAGAGATGACTGGAGAGCTTAACTTAATCCTGAAGAAGCAATTAGTATTCCACACACCTGTGTAATTATCAGAACAGGAAAATGCAGATATAGCCGACGGGCAAATCACACTGCTCCAATACAACTCATTTCATCAAAAAGCAAAGGGATAACTCTGGGAACTTTCTTAGAGCTTGGGTTTGAAGACAAAAGGATAGAAATGGACAAGAACAAGACCTTTTCTCACAAATTACTCTCAATGGTGTTGTAAAAAAAAATGGAGCATAAAAAAAATAAAAAAACCTCTCTCTATCCATTGACCAGACAAAGGGACACAACTATTTTTCCCTCTCCCCTGAACGCAATCACTTCAGAATTGATTTTCATGGCTGAGGGAGAAATAATGGGAATTCTTCTAATGCAGAAAATGTATGTGTTCCTTTTGGTTAACCAGTACAAACCATATTTCAGTCTTGTCAGAGATGCTAGAGAAAAAAATCTCTCATCCCAAGCCTGGGCTTTTTTCCCTTTTGGTATGAGATGACAACTCATCATTTTCCGAAATCAATCATATAAATTCAACTCTTCGACCAGGAAAGGGGCCATTGTCTGTACAAATTCCCCACCTTCATACATACTCTCACTAAGAACAGAGTCTCAGATGGAGAGAAGGAACAGGTATCCTCCCATACAAAAAGTACTGTGGCGGTACCATGGTACAATGATGGTATCAGATGGAAATACCTTGTTATTAAATGATTACCAATCATGAACTTTGGTATTTATTTACATGGTTCTCCAAGGTACTTCAAAGAATACTATGGTACTACTATGATGCATGTCCAAAAAACATTGTATTACTATGATACATGTAAAAAAAACAAAAAAACAAAAAACAATCCAGGTAATGTACTTTTTGGTGCTCTTTTATTAGTCCAGTGGATGTAAAAAATGTTCTAAATAGTTGCGCTTATACAAAAAACCCACAGCCATCGACAGTACAAAAGCATTAATGTAAACAATATGACTTTGAAGTAAAAAATATTCTTGTAAATTTGCTACATAGAGATTAGTTTTTCAATATCCAGGCAGTGGTTTGTCCTTGGTAAGTTTTAGTCTGTTTAGCTGAGCTTATTGATCAACTGCTGTCTACTGAGAACACAGTCTAGGTTTTATTATTAAACTATAACAGCCTCCATTCACTGGTCTATTATCAATAGACAGGTGTCATAGGTTATTAATGATATCAACCCTATGAGTGAATGAGACTATTGATTGGTGTTAGAAACTGGTACTTGTGGATAGTCGTGGTTCCTATATAATTTTGCCTCAGACTAAACTAGAAAAGAAATAACTTTTATTCACAGAGATATAGTTGAAATCCTTGCTGAAAGACCATCTTAGACCAGAATTTCTATGTTGGTTTAAGCTGGGTTATGGTGGTTAGTGCTAGTTTGGTGCTTGAATATTGTAGCTGTTGGACCAGCATAGCATTGCAAAACTTAGCTGGGTCATTTCGGTTATGCAGTATATTTTGAATGCTGTAACTTTTAAACAATGATATTGTAGCACTTCTCATTGGAAGGAGGAGGCGAGAAGCAGATTTCCTGGTTCAGGTAGGCATTTTTATTTTCTTCACTGCTGCACATACACACTCTCACGGCTTTACGTTGTTGGATAACACAATCTAAAAAACATCCACAAACTAGCTTAAAAAATACACTCTCAACTTTGTAATAATAATAACTTTTGACTTCACAGTCCATGCCCAGGCTCTCTCTCCCGTCTAACTGCTGTGTGGCTCTATTTATGCCGCTCTCCCCGTGCATATTGAAATTAGAGACAGGTGTTAGACATAATTTAACTCAGGTGTAAGCGCCCTTACCGCTTTCTCTCTCTCCGGAGAGATGCTTGACCACGCCCCCGCTGCCACATATCCCCACCGCCCGACTCAGGCCAGGGCGGCATCCGGCCTGCCTACCACTCCCCCCCCATTCCTGGAAAGGAAATCGGCGACAGCCATCTGCGCTCCCGGTCTGTGGACCACCTTGAACTTAAATGGCTGAAGAACCAGATACCAACGGGTGATCCGGGCATTGGTATCTTTCATGCGGTGGAGCCACTGGAGTGGGGCATGATCGGAACAGAGGGTGAAGGCCCGCCCCAACAGGTAGTATTGGAGAGTGAGGACCGCCCACTTGATGGCAAGACACTCCTTTTCCAAGGTGCTGTACTTAGTTTCCCTCAACGAGAGCTTATGGCTAATGTACAGCACCGGGCACTCCCCCCCCCCACCACCTGCGAGAGCACGGCCCCCAGCCCCCTGTCTGAAGCATCTGTCTGTAAAACAAAAGGGAGAGAGAAGTCAGGTGAATGTAAAAGCGGCCCCCCGCAAAGTGCAGCTTTAACCGCTGACACTGCTCCGTCCATTGGACTGGGTCTGGAGCTCCCTTTTTAGTGAGATCAGTTAGCGGGCTGGTGACATCTGAATAATTAGGTACGAACCTTCTATAATAGCCAGCCAGCCCCAGGAACTGTCTCACCCCCTTTTTGGTCTTGGGTCTCGGGCAGGTCGCAATCGCCGCTGTCTTGTCAATTTGGGGACGCACCTGCCCATGGCCCAAGTGGAACCCCAGATACCGTACCTCCACCTGTCCAATCGCGCACTTCTTCGGATTCGCTGTGAGTCCTGCTCGGTGCAGCGATCTCAGAACTGCCCTCAGATGTTGCATGTGCCGCTGCCAATCATTGCTGTAAATGATGATGTCATCTAAATAGGCAGCGGCGTAAGCTGAATGCGGTCTGAGGATTCGGTCCATGAGACGCTGAAACATAGCCGGGGCCCCAAACAAACCGAATGGAAGTGTCACAAATTGGTGTAATCCAAACGGTGTGGAGAAGGCGGTTTTCTCACGGGAAATTGGTGTCAAGGGGATCTGCCAATAATCCTTCGTCAAATCCAATGTTGAATAAAAACGAGCAGTGCCCAACCAATCGAGCAACTCATCAACGCGAGGCATTGGATATGCATCAAATTTAGACACCGCGTTGACTTTTCTATAATCCACACAGAATCGCACAGACCCGTCGCTCTTAGGCACTAGAACAACTGGGCTGGACCAATCGCTGTGGGATTCTTCTATTACCCCCATATCAAGCATCGCATCCAATTCTTCCCGAACGATTTTCTTCTTGTGTTCGGGTAATCGATAGGGGCGGCTACGTATCACGACCCCCGGCTCGGTCTCGATGTGGTGATGGATGAGGTTTGTACATCCCGGTAGAGGGGAGAACACATCCGCAAACTCCTGTTGTAACCTAGCAACCTCCGTGAGTTGACTCAGTGAGAGGTGGTCTCCGCAAATGACCGGGGTGAACTGTTTATGTTTTGAACTCACCTCCAGTCCGAGCTTCGCCTTCTCGGGAACTACTGTAGCCAACATCACGGGAACTGCCTCCCTCCACAATTTCAGGAGATTGAGGTGGTATGTTTGACGTGCACCCCCTCTATCAGTTCGTTTAACCTCATAATCGAGATCTCCCACTCGTCGTGTGACCTCAAAGGGTCCTTGCCACTTGGCGAGTAATTTAGAGCTCGATGTGGGAAGCAATACAAGCACTTTATCTCCCGGTGCAAATTCCCTTAGCTGAGTTCCCCTGTCATACAGTTGGCGCTGTCGTTCTTGAGCTTGGAGCAAATTCTCCTGTGTTAGCTGCCCCAAGTGCCCTTGCTCTAAGATCAAGAACGTACTGAATTTCATTTTTACTGTTTGAAGGTCCCTCCTCCCAGGCCTCTCGCAATACATCAAGCACACCGCGTGGGCGTTGCCCATACAGCAGCTCGAATGGGGAGAAGCCAGTGGAGGCTTGCGGGACCTCTCGTACTGCAAATAACAGGGGGTCGAGCCATTTATCCCAATTTCTAGCATCGTCGTGCACAAACTTACGAATCATGTTTTTGAGGGTTTTATTAAATCGTTCCACCAGGCCATCCGTTTGAGGATGGTATACGCTGGTGCGAATCAATTTAATATTTAACAACTCGTACAGTTCGCGTAGTGTCCGTGACATAAACGTTGTGCCCTGATTGGTGAGGATTTCTTTCGGAATCCCCACCCGGGAGATTATTTTGAAGAGTGCCTCCGCAACACTGCGTGCTGAGATGTTTCGAAGAGGCACTGCTTCCGGATATCGCGTTGCATAGTCCACTAGGACCAATACAAAGCGATGTCCGCATGCTGACCCTTCTAATGGCCCGACGAGGTCCATTCCAATTCTCTCAAAGGGGACCTCGATCAGAGGGAGAGGGCGCAATGGAGCTTTTGGGGTGGCCGGTGGGTTAACCAGCTGGCATTCGCGGCATGCCGCACACCACCTGCGGACATCACCGCCAATGCCCGGCCAATAGAAATGGGCTATTAGATGGTTCAGTGTCTTCCTTTCTCCTAAGTGACCTGCCATGGGATTATAATGAGCCGCCTGGAATACCATTTCCCAACGGCTCCTTGGAATCAAAAGTTGGGTTGTATCCTCTTTGGTCCGAGTGTCCTGTGTCACTCTATACAACTGCTCATTTATAATTGCAAAATAGGGGTATGAAAGGCTGATGTCAGGCTGGAGTCGTTGACCATCGATGACTCTCACTTGGTCAAAGGCGTGTTTGAGGGTTTCGTCTCGTGACTGCTCCAAAGGGAAATCCCCCTCAGGGAATTCCCTGAGAAGGGGAGGGGCTGCAGCCTCTCCCCCTCTCTCGTCATTATGACGTGGAGCTGTCGAGGACGGCCCCGGCTCCGCCTCCTCTGCCAGAGCATCGCACATTGCACATCTCCCTAACTTCATACAGGACCCATCCACGCAAATTCCCTTTAATAAAGCTCTAAAGTCAGGCCAATCAGTCCCCAAAATCAGCGGATGGGTGAGGCGGGAACTAACCGTGGCCTCCACTCTATGCTTTTTCCCCCGGAATTTAATCGTCAGGGTCACCACCGGATACTTGTGAATATCCCCGTGTACACATTTCACCTTCACCATTTTAGTTGTGACCAATGCCTCGGGTTGAACCAAGTGTTGGTGGATAGTGGTTTGATTACACCCGGTGTCCACCAACGCTTGGTGAGTACCCCCCTTGACACTTACTGGTATCCGGTATGCTCCGGCCCGGTCGGGGGCAGCCTGTGGGAGGTCAGAGACCCGCACCACCATCCCCAGCTCCATCAGAGGGCACTGATCTCAGAAGTGGCCCGGGTCTCCGCACCTCCAGCAGGCCGGCCCAGGCACTACGCCCGCACTTGCGTCGGCAGGCGCCCCCCCTGAGGGGGAGAGCGGCGGGGCATTGGAATAGGGGAAGGTGTCGCCTCCCACACCCGGGGAACTGGTCTCCGTGGCTGAAGTCCTCCTCGTCTGCGTGGGGCAGGAACGGGACCTGGAGAGAGAGCAGAACGAGAGGAGATAGGGGAGGGGATTGAGACAGGGGGAAGAGAGAGAAAGAGGGAGGGCTCTTCCGCCCTCGGGATCGCCGCCATGTGGTCCTCCGCAAGCCGGATAGCTTCCTCCAGTGACGCCGGGCGGTGGCACTGGACCCACTCCGCCGTCCCTTTTGGCAGTTGATGTACTAATTGCTCCAGTACCACCTAGTCGATGATCCCGTCGACGCCGTGGTCCCCCGCTAGCAACCATCTTCGGTAGGCATCGCGGAGCCGTTGGGCGAAGGCAAACGGGCGGTCGGAGTTCTCCAACTTCAGGCTCCGGAAGAGCTGACGACTTTCTTCCGGACTCCGACCAACCCGTTGCAGGATGGCTTTTTTTAAGTCTCCGTAGGCCAGGAGGCTTATCGCTGGTAGTTGTTGAGCCGCGAGTTGGGCTTCCCCGGACAGTAGCGGTATGAGTCGGGCCGCCCACTGGTCGAGCGGCCAGCCCCAAATCTCAGCGGTGCGTTCAAAGAGATCCAGGAATGCCTCTGGGTCGTCCGCCGCCCCCATCTTTTGTAACACAGGCGGGGGTAACGGTGTGTGGGTGTCCGGGGTCGTGGCTGGGGATGCCTCCTGGCTGAGAAGGCTCCGGATCGCCTGTCGGTCCTCTGCTTGAGCACGCATGAGCTCCACAAACCGGCGGTCTTGATCTTGCTGGAGCTCAAGCAGGGATTGCTGTGGCTCCGATGTAGGCCAGCGAGGGCTTGGAGGATCTCCGCCAACTGGGAGGACTCTACGGGGCGACTTCCATCCATCTTCAACCAAACTTCAGTTCCCAGGTTTCGGCACCAGTGTAGCACTTCTCAGTGGAAGGAGGAGGCGAGAAGCAGATTTCCTGGTTCAGGTAGGCGTTTTTATTTTCCTCACTGCAGCACATACACACTCTCAGGGCTTTACGTTGTTGGATAACACAGTCTAAAAAACATCCACAAACTAGCTTACAAAATACACTCTCAACTTTGTAATAATAATAACTTTTGATTTCACAGTCCGTGCCCAGGCTCTTTCTCCCGTCTAACTGCTGTGTGGCTCTATTTATGCCGCTCTCCCCGTGCTCACTGAAATTAGAGACAGGTGTTAGACATAATTTAACTCAGGTGTAAGCGCCCTTACCGCTTTCTCTCTCTCCAGAGAGATGCTTGACCACACCCCCACTGCCACAGATATATATATCTTTAAATTGTATTCCAAAGAGAACATGTTTTGTTTGAAACATTCCAGTTGGAGAAATTGAAAAAATGAAGAAACACCTAGAAAAAAAAGCAGCTATTTATTATTATTATTATTATTATTATTATTATTATTATTATTGCTATTATTATTATTATTATTTAGGTTAGTATGCAATGTGGGGGCAGTTTTATCAAAAATGGCAACAAGCCAAAATAGTGAAATTATTTTTAATTCACCCCTATGCTCACTTAATTGTGATTTTGTTATTAAAGAAGCCTAATATGGTTTCCATCTATGAAAATTGTATTTAAAAATTGTGAGCATGATCCTTCTGGTGAGGCTGGCTGACCAATGATGTCTTGTGAGTTAAGAGGCCTGTTGGGTACACCCGCACACCAGCGTCGCATGCTGGGCAAAAATGACCAAAACCCAAAACAGCATTTGCTGGTGACCAGCTATACTGGTCTTTTCAGTAGGGCTGTGAATCTTTAATTATTAATAGTACTAAATGTGTGCTTGACTGTTAACCTAAAGTGAACTACAACATAAATGGTGCTTTTTACATTTACTTACTATACAATTTATTGCAATTTCACATACATTTTCTCGAGTAAACAGACAGATGATGTCCCTATCAAAAAGGATTAGTGTTTGGCTCTTTTAATTGTAAGGACTGTGTAGGACTTCCATTCCTACAGCCACCATATTTTACATTATGATTTATTTCATTGATATGTAAATGAGTGACCCATCTCATCCTATAATGTCTCTGGCTATATATACACAAGACTATAAATGTGATTATACAAATTAACAAAACACACCTGAGATGAATCATTGAGGGAGCAGTGAAAAAAAACATATCCAGAACACAGAAACCAAACTTTAAACACAGGATGTGAACGTGTAGTTCAAAATAAAAGCATGAACATGACCAAAACCACATGAGGTCCTTAAATGCAAAAACACAAGACAGAATCCTTTGCATGCCCTCAAAACTGGTTAAAGCCAAAAGGGTAAAGCAGAGAAAACTCTAAAGAGCACACTCTAGCAGCCCAATGACAGATTGAGGGAAGCGAGGGGGGTGGGGGGGAGAGACGTTTTTGGCATCAGGGCACGAAGTTGGATGACAACTGCGCCCTTTATCTGACAAGTGCCCCAAAAATCCCTTTTGGATTCAAAATGGGAGCCGTTATCAAATTGAGAAAAGCTGTAGACTGGAAATATATCATATACAAGCACCGAACAGCTAAAAGGACATAGACGCAAGGCCCTGTCTGGTTCTTTCTCTCTTCACTTATTTTTACCTCATCCTGAGTGTTGGAAAAATATCAAAACAGTTCATAAGCACAACCTGAAAGGTTACTGCAGCGCTTATTCTTTCTTAAAGCACTATGAAAAACTTCTGAAATGTACAGTATGTGCTCAGCCACATAGCTCAACGGGCAATACTGACAAGTGACAGCAGCCATAATTGTTTAGTTCCTCCGAGATAGTTCTTTAAGCTAGCATATTTGGGTAACAGTCTTATCTTCACCATGTCTTTAAGTCTAATAGCCTCTTGCATTTACTTTTCCATATTCCAAATCTGGGAGCTCACTGGGAGCTGTTTTTGAGCTGCCAGGGCTGTCCTCCTTTCAAAAGTTCAGTGAGTTGTTGGAGATCAATACAGTGCTCGAAGCAGTCTACTAGTTAGTTAATAATAGCAAGTCACGGTCAATAGATAGTTGACGTTAAATGATATTCAAAATCATTCTACCACCCCAAATAGATATCTTTGTTGTTGGGTAAAAAAATAACTGTGATGATGGGCCATACAAAAGCCGAATTTTGCATACCACAATAGCAAGGGGAGTCTGCTGCCAGTCCTTAAACATTTATTTTCTCACGACAGGCTTTTTGTTGTTCGGGGCTCATGAGGCACAGCGTGGGAACTGAATGCAGCCTCATCTAAATTTCAAATGGAGATCAATTATTCATTTATGACTAATGTTGACTAATTATGGCCTCTTTTCCTGCCAAGGTTTGAAAAATAAGGAATGTGATAATATTGCTGTTGAGTTTTAAATGTGTAAAGGACAGACTCCACACTCTGAACACTGACTGAACTGAACCAGACTGACCTTGCTGTAAATTTGGCAACAGTTGGTCGAAAGTTCTTCAGCTGAAATCGGCCAGTGCTTACCGAAATTTAAACTGCTGCCCCCATGGCCGAAGCTGGAAGTGTTGTTGAATGTATCATCATGTGTGAGCTCCAGTTTCTGGGTGAAATGTCCACAGAGTGGTGCCAAAAGAGAGTTGTAAATCCAGTTGTTTTTAGTTGTAAATTATATATTACAATCAACAGGAATACATATTTTCTTAAACCAACACACTACCCCAAACCCCAACCCTAAACCTAACCGTCAGCAGAGTAAAAACATATTTTTTGAGGGTAAATGCAATCTCCAAATCCCACATCATTGATGAAAATTAGATGAATGAAAATGAGGAATGACAGTCTGCTCAGTAGTTTGAACTGTCTTAAGATGATGCGTGTCATTTCTTTCTACAATTTTACCAATTCCATTTGGTGATGCTACATGGTGTAGACATTACACATTTCACCTTTAAGGTCTTGGGTCAAGTCTAATGTTTACAACCCATTTTTACCAGAGTATTTTTTTGCCTGGAAATTTTTTGGAAAGACATTTTTTTAAAGTTTTGTCAGCTGAACAATCAACTTCATGGTATAAAGCACCTATTAAACATTATAATCACTGTTTCATTGATTTGCATAAAATTAAATATGATGTCTACCATGATTAAGGTCCATGTACTGTATTTCCTTGAAGTCTTTATTTGATATGACAATTCCCACATTAATTATACTTGTGAGGGAATAGAGCTTGTTTAAATTAGACCTTTCCACCTTTTATGGGGATTTCGAGTTTCATAAACCATGAAGCAATGAATATAGCTTTTAATGAATCAAATTAGTCCAAGTTGTTGATATAGGTACACTCATTAAAAAAAATATATATATATATATTTTACAAAATACTTTTTGCCCTTGTGTGTGTAATTTTTCTCAGTTCTATTAAAGTTATAATGGGATTTAAGGATCTATGTACCTCAATTTTAGCGATTTGGAACACAATGTGATAAAGAAGATAGGTAGGCAGAAGGCTCATAGTGATCAGGAATTACATACTGTTGTCAATAGGACAGGGCCCTTGAGTCTAACTCCATCTGTAAGAGAAAAAAGAACCAAAAATATGAACTATGTACAACGGGCTTACAAAATGAGGCATTTGGACAGCATACTCCCCTGCTTGCTCCCTTAATTGCTCTCTTTTCCCTCTGGACTGAAACTCATCTTCTCGTTACTCTGCTGGAGGAAGTGTAACAGCGAGACGGAGCCCCAAGGCCCTTTTCTCCTGTCCTCTTTACGTCATAGTGCCTTTACAGAGGAGGAAAGGAAGTGTGTGTGCTGATGAAAGACAAACTGTGGCCCTGTGCCCACTTCACTAAATGCCAACTGCTACAAACTGTTAGCAGAGCATATGATAGGAGGTCTACGAGTATGCCTACACTAATCTGTCTGAAACATCATGTCCAGATTTCCCATTGTGGACTTAAAACAAGCAATGTCAGCTTCAAATAAATGACTTGCTATGCTCTAAAGCCCTATTGGGATGGGATTAGTTTTCCAAACATACAGTATGTCTGTTAAGTAATTACTATTACTGCTGATGTCTGTAAAATTTACCATCATTTCACATGGGATAAGCGATGTCTGTAAAAATCACAGAGATGGGTGTGTCTACAGCATTTGCACACTGCTGTCAGGCAGTTTTTATGTACAAATCTATGAGAATAGGCAGCTAGCCCCAGGAACTGTCTCACCTCCTTTTTGGTCTTGGGTCTCGGACAAGCCACAATAGCTGCTGTTTTATCAATTTTGGGAGACACTTGTCCATGACCCAAGTGGAAACCCAGATACCGTACTTCCACCCATCCAATTGCACACTTCCTGAGATTCGCTGCGAGTCCCGCCCGTCTCAGCAATCTCAGGACAGCCCTCAGGTGCTGGATATGCCACTGCCAATCATTGCTATAAATAATAATATCATCCAGTTAGGCAGTGGCATATGCAGTGTGCAGGTGGATAATTTTATCCATGAGTCGTTGAAACATAGCCGGGGCCCCAAACAAACCAAACCAAAGGGTAATTAATTGGTATAAGCCAAACAGTGTGGAAAAAGGACTCAGGACATGGGAGTCAAGGGGATCTGCCAATAACCCTTTGTTAAATCCAGTGTCGAATAAAAGTGAGCCGCACCTAACGAATCGAGCAGTTCATCAATGTGAGGCATTGGGTACGTGTCGAATTTGGATGGCCTACGAACTGCTCCAGTACCACCAGGTTGACAGTTCCATTGGTGCCGTGTCCACAGCCAGCAACCAACCCCGAAAGGCATCATGGAGCTGTTGGGCAAAGGTGAACGGGCAGCCGAACTCCCCGAATGTCGGCGCCCGTAAGCGCTGACGGTGCTGTTCTGGATTCCGGATGACCCATTACAGGATGGCTCGTTTCAGGTCTGAGTACTCAAGCAGACTCGCGACAAGTAGCTGTTGGGCCGCAAGCTGAGCCTCCCCCAACAACAGTGGAAATAAGTGGACTGCCCTCTGCGCGCAGGACCACCCCGACCCCTCCGCAGCATGCTCAAAAATATCCATGAAGGTTTCAGGGTCATCCTGGGGTCCCATCTTTGCGAGTTTGACCTGAGGCACAGTGGACGTGGACTCCCCTGTGGCATCAAGCTCCAGATCACCTGTTGGTCCTCTGCCTGGGCTTGCATCATGGCCTGGAACCATTGTTCTTGTTCCAACCGCAGCTCCAGGAGGGCCTGATGTTGCATCTGGTGGATGCCGGCAAGGGTATTGACGATTTCGGCCAGCGGCGAGGACTCCATGGCGGCATTCTTCCTTGATCCCTATCATTACGATAATCAAAAGAGAGTGTAATTAACCGTGTTTTGAACGCCTGTCTCTGCAACACTTTTGCTAAACACATTTTATTATCATTTCATGTAAGAATTATGACTCGTTAATGGATATTTTTTAATAAAAGTAAATGTTTGTCACTGACTGTAAACCTCCCTACCCTGCGTGAAGTAACGCGCACCTGCATCTAGACAAAATGGGAGTTGAAGATTTCTGCACGAGTTTCCAAATTAGATGTCCAATATAAAGTGTCATTCCGTTGCACTTCCCCAGTTGAAAGGTGGAAATTCAGACTCTCCGAGTTGAATGGAATGCTTCATGAATCACAGCAACAACAATACAGAGCATCGCGGCTTTCCTCACAAGAGCGAACATTTGGGGACACACACACCAGGCACATGTGGCAGTGGACTCAATGTGCTGAAGCAATGCATATACAACAGGCGAGTGTTTCAAACAGCTAGACAGAGCTAGACAGAGCACAGCTAAATGGAACACAATGCAGCGTCTTCAAACTGAACTTCAATTTAACATGCATATTAAAAACGCAATGGTTATGGCGTCTCCTGTTATTTGAAAATAGAAGGTTCAGACAGTCACTAAGAAAACTGGTGCATGCTTACTAAGATTACTACGGTAACCTGAAGGAAGAACAGACAGACGTGCGTTGGGCACATTCTTTCAGAGTTGGACAGCGAATCTTCACATAATGATAAAATATAATGCATTATATTTTGAATCTTTTGTACATTTTGTAACATATTATTTTATAACAGCCTATAATAATGAATAGACCATAAACTGGAACACCAAAGCACAATGCTGCAGCCATAGATGTTTGTCAGACATGTTATTATATATACAGTTATGAACATGTAATCGCCCCTTGAGTACTCGACAAGTACTCAAGTAATTAGTCCGAGTACTCGAGTAGACAAAATGACCAAAATGCCCATCCTTAATATATATATATATATATGTAACAGGCTAATAAATTTGTATATACATATAAATATATTGTAACTGAAATTACATTTGTACTTTTGTCTGACTGTTATCCTTATTATATTGTTAAAAAGTGGTTATGTTTAGGGGTAGGGATTTTAAATATCTATAAAACAGAAAACATGTAACTGTTCAGTTATAGTTACAATATGAAGGATTCGTAAATATTGTTTTTTAAAGCTGTAAATACATAAAAATTTTATGTTTCAGATGCTTTCAAAACATCCATACTGTACATTTCAGCGTATATAGAAGCATACAAAATTGTACATTGTTATGTATGCATATCTACATGTAATAATGAGACCAGGCTGGGTAGAGCAGCCATGGTCTTTCTGATGAAGATGGTTGGCCCAGGAATTCTTGGAAATTAAGCTAGTTTAGAAGTCTGGTAGGGACAGCAGCACACCAGCATCCCATGCTGGGGACCGAAATACAACAAACCTTATGTTGATGATCAGCTATGCTGGTCTTTTTCAGCAGGACCAGAAACTAAAATCATTGCAAAGAAACTACAGATCAGTATTTTAACGAACAACTTCTACAAACATCTCTGTTGATTCAACAGGACAGGGCTGGCATTGGCACTCACAACAAATTTCATGTTTAAAATGGAGATGAGGGTGAGTTGGTAATTCTAAAACACTAACTTAGCATAACCCTTTGTTTGCTACTGTATAAACTAGAATCTGAAGCTAGAACCTAGACTTTCAGCCCATTACTTCAACCACAACTGCTTTGTTAAAAAGCTTTCTTGACATGAGCTTTTTTAAAAACAGTCTGTGGCCCATTAATATTAATTGCAGGCCAGAACAGTGAAGTGGAGATACTGCATCCTAAGGCAGGAAAATTCAGCACTCAATGAGTTTAATCTATCTGTTTTCTATTAATTCCTACCACATGAATACTAATCGCTCAGTGAGCTTAATGGCTTCCAAAATCACATATTAGATTTCCACTTTTCAAAGTGACCTTTTCCCTGCTGATAACATCACCTGTGCTACATCACGAGGTAACGGTTTTATCTTAATAGGATAGGATTTGTGCAGAATGGCATCCCTTTTCACAAACTGCTCACATTTACATTTTGACACACAATGAATTGTGACCCAGGGGAGCGATTTTCAATCTTGGATAGCAAACAGAGTCGGCATCCAAATAAATGCCAACATGGCACTCCATTTAGAGCTATGAATGGAGAGGCTCAACTGGCCCTTCAGAAGCAAGGATTATCATTATTTATTTCTGAAGCAGAGTTAGATTAATTTGTTGTTAATGCTGATGAACAGGTCAAAAAAAAAAGGTCTCATATGGCTAAGTAATGACAGGGTAGCTGTATTACCTTAATCAGAATCTGTACATGATGGTAAAACAAACATGCAGGAAGCTATTTTGTTGTCATGTAACAAGATGCCCATAAAATAGGAAATTATATCACACAGAGGACCCCTGTAGACCCTATCAACCTATCTGCAAACAACTAGGATAAATGGTACATTCAAATATGATGTGATGTGTGTTCAAGTGATTTTAGGTGGAAAGAATGGATCCGTTTCGCAATTTCATATGTATTTCTCGCTTTTTCACTTACTAGCGAAGGCAGGAAGCTTGTTTAGCACCAATGCAAAAAAATGAAGAGCAAAGCCATGCAGAAGATGTGTAATAATTAATGCTTTATCTATTTTATTAAGCTAGTGAGGCCACATATAATGATGGGAAATGTAGTTTTGTTACAAACGCTTGTCAATGCATAAACCAGCTAAATGAGTCTTATTTTCATCATTATTTTCAAGTTTTACCGTTATTCTTCCAACTTGGAAAGTCTGGGCTCAAATAAAATCCCATTCATAATTACAACTTTGTGGTGGCGCTGATGTGCGCTCAACTCGTAAATACAATCATTCCGACACAACTTGAACACGCCAGAATATATTTTGTTTTGTTGAGTTGGCATGACTGAAATAATATAATATAATATAATATAATATAATATAATATAATGTATATTAAAAATATAGTATCATATATAAAACTTTTACTTGATAGTTGTACTACTTGGAATTTTTAGAATGATTAAAATTAACATAAAAATTATAAATATAAACATTTAAAGTGTAAAACTGTATGAAACCAACAGGAATTTGTTACCTCTGTTATAAACTTGATTTAAACTTGAACATCCTTATTTGTCATTAACCCGTTAAATATTAGCAGTGATTCAACATGCATTTGCATTGTAATCCTGAACCACATAGCTTTTCCTTTCACAGTATTATTGTCAGACATTCAGTAAAGTCACATTTCTGTCATCGGAGTGTCAACTGCATCTTGTTATTGTCAGGTTTGTGACACATAGACTCAGAATCTCATGCTGTGTTTACTGGCTCATTGTTTTGAATGACAGAAGTTGTTTCTTGTTCCTGGATCTGTGACTTTTTTGTTTACGCTGCTATGACCTACGTTGTTCTTTTGAATATTCAACAAGGCCAGTTTATTTATTTGTGTAACATGTAAATAATCATTAAATGTGGAGGAACACGCTGAGCAAACAGACTCCAAGTCCACTTGCCAATACTAATCAACTCCTATACTCCCTAAGACCAACTTTATTCTTCTCCACAGACATGTGGAGAACCTAAAGTAATACAAATTCAAAAGTAAAAAAAAAAATCCTTAAACATTTTTTTATCTTACATAGTTTTGTTCATGGCTTCTTTGTTCTTTGTTCTTTGTTCATGGTTAAAGACATCTTTTCACTGCAACCGATAAACGATAGACCGGAAGTTAGTCATTTTCAATGGAAAGTTAGATGAGGGCTACGAGGAGTTCGGATACAATTTAAAGGGATAGTTCACCCAAAAATGAAAATTCTCTCATCATTTACTCACCCTCATGCCATCCAAGATGTGTATGAATTTCTTTCTTCTGCAGAACACAAATTATGACTTTTAGAAGAATATTTCAGCTCCGTATGTCCATACAACGCAAGTAAATGGGTGCCAAAATGATGACACTCCAAAAAGCAAATAAAGGCATCATAAAAGTAATCCATACCATTTCAGTATTTTAATCCATATTTTTAAAAGTGATATGATAGGTGTGGATGAGAAACAGATCAAAATTTAAGTCATTTTTTGCTAGAAATTCTTCTCCCTGCCTAGAAGGGGGCGATATGCATGAAGAATTTGAATCACCAAAAACACAAGAAGAAGAATGTGAAAGTGATCTGTTTCTCACCCACACCTTTTATATCACTTCTGAAGACATTGATTTAACCACTTAAGTCTTATAGATTACTTTTATGCTAATTTATGCAATTTTTGGAACTTCAAAATGTTGGCACCCATTCACTTGCATTGTATGGAACTACAGAGCTTAGATATTCTTCTAAAAATCATCATTTTTGTTCAACAGAAGAACGAATGTCATATACATCTGGGATGGCTCAAGGGTGAGTAAATGATGAGAGAATTTTCATTTTTGGGTGAACAATTCCTTTAAGCTTAAGCTGTTAAAATATTTCAGCTTGTGTGACTAGACCGTATGTGACTGCCCGACCGGATGTGATGTATTCATTCAAAACTATCAGCACGAAGTGAGAAATATCAATGGATTTAAATATTTTTTTGTAAAACCTAAACTTTATTCTAAATTTCTGCTACTTCTATATATTGGGTGATTATGAATGTGGAAGTCAGAAATGATCATTTATGTTGCAAATACACTACTGGTCAAAAGTTTTGAAACACTTGACTGAAATGTTTCTCATGATCTTAAAAATCTTTTGATCTGAAGGCTTATGCTTAAATGTTTGAAATTAGTTTTGTAGACAAAAATATAATTTGTGCCACCATATTAATTTATTTGATTATAAAACTAAAATTTAATAAAAAAAAAAATAAAAAAAATGTTTTTGAAATTGATCACCAAATACTGGGACCAAATAATAAAGAAAAGCAGCCAATAAGTGCCCAGCATATAGATGGGATCTCCTTCAATACTGTTTAAAAAGCATCCCAGGGTGATACCTCAAGAAGTTGGTTGAGAAAATGTCAAGAGTACATGTCTGCAAATTCTAGGCAAAGGGTGAATACTTTGAAGACGCTAAAATATAACAAAGTTTTGATTTATTTTGGATTTTGTTTAGTCACAACATAATTCCCATTGTTCAATTTATGTTATTCCATAGTTTTGATGACTTTACTATTATTCTAAAATGTGAAGAAAAAAAATTATAATGAATAAGTGTTTCAAAACTTTTGACTGGTTGTGTATATCACATAAGGCTTTTGCAATTACAGTTAATGTGTGATTAAATGTTTACATGTCTCATTTATTTATGCACAAGCAAAACCTTTATATTTAAAATCATATCTATACATTTCTACTTCATATTTGCTGAATTATTGTTGTTGTTCATTATAATAATAATAATTATAAAAAGAGTATTCATGAATTTCACTGAATTCACAGGTATGTCAATATGAGGTTTGGTAACAAACCTTTGGTGGCTTCTCCCTTACAGCGAAAAACATCCATTGCGAGCAAATTGACAGTTCATTACGACTGCCACTAGGGTGATAAATACGTAGGTCCTATGTGAATATCCAATATGATCACACCGGAAGCATGTTGTTTCCGAGAGTTCCGGTACCCTAGGATCGGCTACTTTATGCCGACACTGACAAGTGCCATCTCCTGTCAGATTTTTTTGCATCAGCTCAAATGTGTTTACGTTCCCTTGGCTCGACTTGAAGCACGTTGCACCAGCAGCATGTGAGACCCAGGTTCGGACCTGGAAACCTGGAAGTAATCGTGTTTGCATAAACATAAAATTTTACTCCACTGTTGGTAAGGTTTAGTTTTGGGGTTTAGAGTGGGGGGCAATTTATAAAATATGCATTCCTCTTCAGTGTATTACTGCCTGTACAGCTGAAAACAACTCACTCCACAACTCACTTTTCGGAGCCCTGAAGCGGTCGATTACTTAAAAAGTCCAGTCCAGTGGGGC
Source organism: Myxocyprinus asiaticus (assembly GCF_019703515.2). Taxonomy (NCBI): domain Eukaryota; kingdom Metazoa; phylum Chordata; class Actinopteri; order Cypriniformes; family Catostomidae; genus Myxocyprinus; species Myxocyprinus asiaticus. Next base: position 56,442,975 of record NC_059344.1, read on the forward strand.
AATCCCCAACAACACATAATACACTCTAAGGTTGATTATCAGCCAGGTCAAATAAATAAGTATTTAGCTTTGACTTAAATTCAACTATTGTGGAGGCAGATCTGATGGACACAGGAAGACTGTTCCATAGCTTTGGGCCGGCCACTGCAAAGGCGTGATCTCCCCTCAACTTTAGTCTTGACCTGGGAACCGTCAACAGTCTCTGATCAGATGACCTTAGACATCTGACAGGTTTATTTATACACAGTAGATCAGAAAGATAAGAAGGTGCCAATCCATTTAAAGTAAAAAATTTAAAATCAATTCTGTAGTGGATTGGCAACCACTGCAGATAAATTAAAATAGGATTAATATGTTAACATATTTGCGAATGGCAGTCAAAAGTCTAGTGGCTGTGTTCTGGACCATTTGCAAATGAGCAATGTATGACTGGCTTATTCATATACTGTATATATAAAGAGAGTTACAGTAGTCAAGTCTGTTGAAGTAAAATCATGAATACATTTCAAACTGTGTAAATGAAAGGAAAGGCTTAACCTTAGCCAAAAGTCTTTAATGAAAAAAGCTCAACTACTGCATTTATTTGTTTGTCAAACTTCAGTGTAGAGTCAAATACAATGCCTACATTTTTCACAGAGGGTTTAACATAGGATGTCAAACTACTGAGGTTGAGATTGATACTGCCAGAAATACCTAAAGGCCCAAACATAATGATCTCAATTTTACTCTCATTTAAATGTAAAAAATTTAAGGACATCCAAGATTTGATATCAGACAAGCAGGCAAATAAGGATTTTAAACCATTGTTGTCATTATGTTCCAACGGCAGATACATTTGAGTGTCATCTGCATAACAGTGAAAAGACAATGTATCCTAACAGTAATATATCCTAACTATGCACAATTATATAGTTAGTTGAACTTGATCTCATGAAAATTAGGTGACTGTGGGGAAATTTGTTGCTAAATGTTCACTGTGTGGTGCTAAAAGCAAATTCAATTTTCTCCCAATCAAATGAGGATTTTATGGTTAATACCCTATTAAGCTTTAAATCAACAATATCTTCCTCCCTATCCTAAACCTTAAAGGTGCTGAAGTGATTTTTATTTTTTATTTTTTTTATGGAAAAGTATTAAAAAAATGGTCCTACTCCCTTAAAGATATTAATGAAATAGTGTCCTGAGATATCTCACCGGTCTCTGTGACAGCTGTAGATTTTGTAAACAGCCAAAAAAAATAAAAAAATAAAATGTGTCTGCATTTCACCTGTCAGTCATTTTGCTCATTCTCATTGTGTTGTATTTGAAGCGGCTCACTGAGGCTAAAATTCATAATGTTTGTCAGTTGAGGGTGCTATTGTGCCACTGTTGAATTTGACAGCCACAGGAACAAACAATGCTGCTCTTTTGCTTGGTTTTGGTCTCAAAATTATCTTTGGAAGGCAGGATTTTGGAATGAGGGAGCATGGCTAATTCAACGGCTCAGTTACATGAAAGCTTCAGTACGCTAAAATCGCTTGCAGCATTTTTATATCTAAACCTAACCAATAGTGCCATTAAAAGCAAATGTGAGATGAAAAATTACTTAACTACTTAAGCAACCATGTCATTTTGTAGTTCTTTTACGACACTGTCAGCTCATGTGTTCTTCATTGCCCCGATCTGAAAAGGGAATAAAAATCATGTTTGGTGCCTCTAGAGTTCATTTTACCAGGAAAATGCTGTGATACGTACAACGAGCCACATGAAAAAACATTTAGCAAAAATGTAGGTATAGCAACGTGTTTCTATGAGACCAGGTTGGACCCATTTTTTGGTCGCAACCCACCCACTGAGATCAGCAGGATTAGATCTTTAAGTTGTGCTAAACTTTCTACAAACAATAGATCATGAGTCATGTCATCACATTTAAAGATACTGGTATCAGGGCTCCTAAAAGTTTGGAGGGTTAAGAGGGTAAAAGTGCATTCTTATGAGATTCAGTGTGACAGGACGTAATAAGACAGACATGTGTCAACAAGGAAAAATTCTAGAAGAAGCTCAGTCAAAGATGTAGACAAAGGGGAAGTGACTGTGTGTCTATGCTTAGGGAAAAACAAAGACCCCTTTGCTTTTGAAAGAAGATGCTTTTGATTGATGTGAGAAGATGAGATTTTGAGACTGGACTGTGAGAAGGAAAAAACAAGCCTTACATTGGCCAGACAGCAGCCTGAGATGGAAGCCACCCAGTCAGATAGGAGGATAAGATGGCCAGGTCACCCCTAAGCCACAGGAGGTGAAGCCCCAGCACAAATGGGGCTGCTGATAGATGTTTGTCAAGGGGCCTTGGTCGGAAAAGAGTCTGTGGAGTTTGACAATCAATTAACCCCCTCTCTGTTTTTCTTCACTTTCTTCTAATTTATTTGACCAGAGTTGAAGCAATTTGCTCAGGAACCGAGAGTGCTCAGGCAGTGAACGCGTGCCCAATTTTTCTAACCGTGCGTACTCTGAACATGCAGTATGTGCATGCGCCTGGAATTATTTGCACTTATTAGTGGGTCCACAAGGTGGCAATACTCCCAGTTGAGCCATTGTTGTCAGGAAGAGGTGCTAGGAGAAGATGTAATCACCGGTAAACATCAGGAGACGAAGGTGGAAACAACAACAGTGGAAGTGCAAGAGCACGTGTGTGAAGAGGTCAGGAGATACCTGCATTTGTATAAATCCAATCTGAAGGAATATAAAGACATATCTATGGGTCTAAACTCCTGAAGAGAAATAGTTCAGTATCTCATAGCAGTCACAGCATGCATACGCCAACCGCCTGTGTATGCGCGAACAGTCATATGAAGTATACAGTCGAGGCTGAGCATTCGACTGTACGTAGATGCTAAGTATGCGAACGTAGACGTTCATGTCAAAACCAAAGTATAATTTGGGCTTAAAGGGATAGTCACAATATAAAATTCTCTCATCATTTACTCACCCTCATGCCATCCCAGATTTTTAGGGCTTTCTTCCTTCTGCAGAAAACAAATGAAGATTTTTAGAAGAATATTTCAGCTCTGTAGGTCCATACAATGCAAGTGAATGGTGGCCAGAACTCTGAAGGTCCAAAAAAGACTTAAGTGGTTAAACTCATGTCTTCTGCAGTGATGTGATAGGTGTGGATGAGAAACAGATCAATACTGAAGTCCTTTTTTACTGTAAATGTACACTTTCACTTCCACATTCTGGTGTGAAAGTGACTTTCACATTCAGCCAGATACTGGTTGGGGCTGGTCAAAGATGGAGATTTATAGTAAAGAAAAAAAAAAAGAAAATAATAAAAAGACTTAAATGTTGATCTATTTCTCACCCACACCTATCATATAGCTTCTGAATAGATGCATTTAACCACTGGAGTCACAGGGAGTACTTTTATGCTGCCTTTATGTGCTTTTTAGAGCTTCTGAGTTCTGGTCACCATTCAATTGTATTGTATGGACCTACAGAGATTAAATATTCTTCTAAAAATCTTTATTTGTGTTCTGCAGAAGAAAGAGAGTCACACATCTGGGATGGCATGCGGGTGAGAAAATGATTGGATAATTTTCATTTTTGGGTGAACTATTCCTTTAAGTTCACAAACATATCAACTTTCTATGCATTTTGCAAATGAGCTTTTAGCTATTATTTATGAGATATAGCTGAATGAGGATAAAATGTAATTTGGTTTTCTCTTCACCTAGGGGCACACCAGCATTCCCAGAGAGATGAAAACAAACTAGCAGTTCAAAGGGTATGTTAAGTCCTCCATAACCTTTCTGTCCTTATTTAGGTTTCTCCATTGGCTGAGAACATTCCTACATTTGAATTTTATTGGTTAATCATCTGAGAGGTTATATTTAGTTGTGCTTGTACTTGCACTAACCACGGAAAGTTTTAAGGACACAGTTAATGCATTATTTAGAGAGACTCTGAATAGTTCTTTCAACGCTGAGCAGCACAGGTATTTATTTTTGGAAATTTCAACAAAAAGTTTTAGCAGTTCAGTTCAGTTTTTTTTTTTTTTTTTCCTACAAAAAAATCTGTGACTTTTTATTTTTATTTTGACCACATTGAAAACCAAATGTGACTCATGTAGGGGATACCATCAGCAACAGCAGATACTTGATGACTCTCTAAGCAGACTAACCGATACTACATAATCTGTGACATACCGCAGATGCTTAGCCTTGCACTTCTACCAATAGTCAATGGTAAATTTCCATATGGAAGTATATTGACCTGAGAAAAAAGCTAATGTTCTTGAGAAGATAATGTGTGCAACAAACACTAGAAGAGTGGATTCTCTCTCTATTCTGCTGAGATGTTTTTGGATAGGAAGATCTCTATAACAGATACGCGGCTACATACAATCTTTCAGTCAGCTAGATTATGTGATTCCACAACAACATTCCTTCAAATGTTTTTCGGATATGTTAAAATTGTACAATGCCACCCCTTTTCTCTTAGTACAAGGACAGAATGTGGACGTGTCAATGAGAAGGCCATGGTCTGGGCATTTATTTTACAGCAAGGAAAATCTACAGACCTAAAATACAGGTTTCTTTCTGAATTGTTCTTCTCCATAAATTTAAATACACTACTAGTAAACTGGGACCACAATACTGCAATCAGGGATGTCAATCAAAACCGTTTGTCGTCCAGGCCCAAGATAAATAAAAAGTTGTGTTTAAAAAAAACTGCTCCAATGTCATTCAATGTAGCTCCATGTGACCCCATGTTTAGTTAATCACACTCTGGTAAATACAATGCATGAACTTTGATAACAAACTGGCAGCTAGGCCAACAGATTTAGTGCTGCTGTGTTTTCCATGCACCTCAGATGTAATGTTTGACAGAAGATTGAAGTAAAGCTTCTATAAATACAGTTCTCTACTGGATGTTGGGCTACTAACCACCCTATATTAATGAATAAGGAGAACTGGACTGGTAACCCCATGCAAGCAAACCGCAACACCTTAATTTGTAAAAAGAAGATAAAGAGCAACATCCATCTATCCATCCATCCATCTTCTATTCCCGCTTATCCTATGCAGGATTGCAGGGATGCTGGAGCTTTATAAAGCAACATCTCAAGCACAATTTAGTGGAAAAATAATGTGTCTAAATGACTTATTACCTAAAGATACTGAAAACAATAACAGTATGGTAAGCTGTGTTTTATTAATGACTGAAAACACCAAGAAAACATTTAGGCCGTGTGTCCACCAAAGCGTTTTTTCCAGATGCCAGCTAATTTTTTCAGGTGTTTGCAATGGGAGCGCCACATATTTAAAAAGGCCAGCAGCGTGACGAGGCACTGAGCATCTATTCCACGCTGAGCGCTGCGTGCTTGACGTTTTTTTTTTTTTTGGTCACCAAGAGTTGAATAATTTTAAACTTTGTGGAAAAACGCAGCGCTCGTCACTGTCACTTGTTACCCAGCCGTCCAATCACAGTGGAGGAGGGGCGGGACAAATACCACACCGACCAACCATCACATCCTACTTGTACAATGACTGAACAACAATGGAGGAGAAGTTTGCTGGTCTCTGATTATTCATGTGTGTATCAGATGACATTCCCGGACTACCACAATATTAATATGAAAGAATAATGCTTCAGCCTTCCCTTCATCCAGAGCAAGGGCCAGAGCAAGTACTCTTCCTTGTGCCGACATTTGTACATTCAGTACTTGTTGATAGCACAAACTATCTGTGAAATTAGGTACTTGCAACACATTACTTCTGTGGATATTCCGTATCATAGCAACCAAAGCATCTCAGCTGAAAAAAAACGCTGCGCCTCCAAAGCGCTCTCAAGCGCTCCCAGCTGGGTGTTTTCAGAAGAGTGCCTGGCATTTTCAGCTGGCAAAAACTCTTTGGTGGACACGAGGCCTTAAAGTTAATTTTTATGTCTGCATTTCGAAATGACACTCTGTATACACCGTGTGTATCCATTGACGAGATGCACCACAATGGCTTGAGGCTGTCTCCACTGGATGGGTCAAAGTGAATGTACTAAACCGTTTATTTGTCTTGTTGGCAGGAGTAGTGTCAGCGCATGCAGCCCAAAATAGAATGGGGCATCCATCTACTGTCTATGCTATGCAATGCATCCAGTGTACTGTAGACTGGATCATTAATAATAATGAGTTTTTTTTATTTTTTTTATGAGTCACATTGTGACGCTTGTATCCAGTGTAGAAAAGGTGCTACACTGACACCTAGGGGTGTAGAATGGATGCAGCTTCATTCAAACGCCATAGTTTTAGTTACTGATGCCATTCTAGAAATCACTATTCACAGTCAGCCATGACAAATTTAATCCATGAATCAAATTGTCCAATAAAAGGCTGATTACTGAGTTTGAGTAGAATTTGGCTGGTCATGTGATGCTAACATGGCAACCCCCATGAGAGGACCCTCTTCATTTCGTATAGAACAGCTTTTATGGGGTTACTGATATGACTGGAGTCTTCATCTTATGTGAGTGCCTATGGTTTTATACATATGTTTAAAAATTACTATAAATTTCTTCTTCTTTTTTTTTTTTTTTTTTTTTTTTTTGAGTAAAACTTTTTTAATGAGGAAAAAAATTACTGAGTGCACCATTAACAGCACTTATTAAAAAATTATGTCAAACAATGACCCCACACACTTCTTCGAGAAAACAAACAAACAAACTTTTTTTAACTAAGAACATATACATAAATCGGAATGCACAGATTATTTATTGTACAAAACAATGGAACTAAGCAAACTAATTAAAAACCAAGAGCTGCACTACATGCAATACAACGCCCAAAAGCGTACTCCTAATTTAAACAAGGCATTTAGTAGAATGAACCACTGCAACTACTTATTAAGTTAAATAGGTAAACTAATTGGCAAATCTAAACTGTAGCTGCAATCACTCTGTGTTTTGTATTTTAGTAATATCAGCCCTTAAGCTGCATGCTCAAAATGCTTAAACTGGCCATGCAACAATGAAAAGCTCCAAAACACAAAAACACATATCCAATTAGAGCGCCTGCAGTTTAGGTAACTGCTGACATCATTGAGTGCATAACTCGTGCTCTCTCTCTCCTTTCTCGCTCTTTATCAGGCAAACATAATTAATGGAAGCGAAGCAGAGAAACATGCTGCAGCTTTATAGATTTTTGATGGTAATCAGTCGGATTAATTATGTGATATATGTCCCTTGTTAAGTTAATCGCACTCAGATAAATACGATGCATGAACTTTGATAACATAATGGCAGCTAGGCCCCCAGACTCCTAAATCAATTAGCCAAGTTCTACAAATTACTTAGTGAAGCTGTGTTGTGGGCAAACTGTGACGCAACTACAAACATATGACATGGGAATAAATCAGTGTAGAGAGAATCTGATAATAACTTATTTTGGTAATAACATTTTTCTCACAAGAAAGTGTGAGTGATGCTTGCTTGTTCAAAATAGGGTGCTGATACTAGTGTTGTGGGTTGTTTCCATTGCATTGCTATATGTTGTGTTGTGGATGAGTGGTGACACAGAACTGGACACACACACACAGCTGCAGGTAAGTAACTGAACTTTATTTCTCAGTTGCCAATATCAACATCCTTAGGGGCGTGGCTAAGTCAGTAGCGATCTCACCAACTAGATATCACTACACTACATGGTTTCTAAAGTGTTCTTAGTGGGGGTTTTTTGCAATTCTGGATGGTTTTTAGGGTTATTTTTAGGGGATTGCTAGATCATTCAGAAGATCCCACCTTCAAATCTCTATGATATTTTGGTCCCTAGATATGGCTTGGATCCCTCCTTCACTGTAAGTCTAGGGTATTTTTTTATTTATTTATTTGTACATAGTTTATTTGTAGCCTCAGACCACTCCAGTCCAGTATGTGCAACTTTAACAGATCTTTCACAGTTTATCAGAGAGAAATACAAGATTTTAATGCATGATGCATTTTGATCATTCCAAAGTCATTGTAAAAAATCATGAAGAAAATAAATAAAATAAAAAAGAAATATATATAAATTGCATTTAAAACAATACTTGGCCATCATTGCAAACCATATGATGGGCCTGAATTGACAGACAATAATGTTTAATTTTATATTGACCTAAGCACATTTCAAAAGCATAGCTAACCAATGGTAATAAAGCTTCAAGTTCTCTTACACCATTCAGTGTTATGATTTTTCAACCCAAGAGGGGTAATTTATTCATCGAGGTGTGTATGTGATCGTGATGCAGACCTCCATAAAGGTCCAATAAAACATGTTCCCTACAGGGCCTCTGAATGGAAACAACTTTAAACAACAACATGTATTGCCATGCACTCTTGAATCTGTATGCGTACCTATATGTGTGTGTGTGTTTTATAGCCACAACTTTATGCGAGACTATGAGCAATGACTTTCTTTCTCCACTGCATGCTTACAGAGAACATGTACAACACAACACTGTCCAGGGGATGGAGAGTTGATTTACATCTCGCCTTTTAACAAAATTAACACACACGCCACTGACACACTTGAAATAGTGGCCATATGGCAGCACACATGCGTAAAATGAATAGCCGTGACAATGTGACAACACCTATTCTGGAGTGCCGTCTCACAGCTGATGAATTACTATTGCTATAAGATCTCTTGCTAAGATACTGCAGGAAAAGAAGAGGAATCATAAAACTTGTCTTTCTTAAGGCCTTTGCACACCAAATGTGAATTAACATTTTGAATAAAAACAATGGATACCTGTGAAGCCATACACACCTGGAGCAAACATTCACACGCTGAAAAAGTAAAGCTTTATTTTTCTTCGCCCGTGATGAAATGCCCTGACCAATAAAATATAAGCTTTGGATCATGTGTCAGAAGCTGCTGCAGTTCCAAAAGCCATAGCAACTAGTAGCGCTAAAGCACAGAATGCTGACACGACATTAACCTTTTCATGAGTAGGGTCTAAATTCCCCTGCAGTGACCCCTAGTGTGAGTTATTTTTGCACATGACACTGCACAGCCGGTTGTGGTGGGCAGAGTGTAGAGGAGTATTTTTTTAAATTTTTTTTAATTTTAATTTTTAATTTCTTGTCATAAAAAAAAAAGAAAAAGAAAAAAAAATACTATATATAATATTGTAACAAATAGGTTATGTCTGCTGCACTGTATTTGTTTTATTTATTTCATTTTTATAGATGTAAAAAACAAATGAACAAATAATATCAGCAGTGCAGTTTGCACATATGCACTGTTTGACTTCTCAGACATTGTGTGTGTGTGTGTGGGGGGGGGGGGGTTGGTGGCGTGTTTGGGTGGTTTTTGAGGAAAAAAATTTAGGTTACAAACTGGTAATTACAAGGGTATTATGCTATAAATGTGGTTTATGAGGATATTTCTAGTGTCCCCATAATTCAAATTGCTTTTAAAAAAAACATACTAAACTATGTTTTTTTGAAAATGTAATAATTCAGAAAGTTTTTTGTGGGGGTTAGGTTTAGGGGTAGGGTTAGGGGATAGAATCTATAGTTCGTATAGAATAAAAATCATTATGTCTAAGAGTCCTCATAATGATAGCTGTACCAACATGTGTGTGTGTGTGTGTGTGTGTGTGTGTGTGTGTGTGTGTGTGTGTGTGTGTGTGTGTCAAGCGCTAATGTAAACAGACTTGGCTGCGTGCATCGGATAATCACGCTCGATTAGCATGTTTTCACTGTGAGCATATGAGTTTTAAACTGTTATCGTGGTGCTTTTGTGATAGTTTGGCTGTCTGTTTCAGAAAACAAACATATTATATGCCTGAAAAGACTGTTTGAGTTGCTGTTCGGGTGAACGAAAATCACATCTGCACCTAATCAGCAGACGTGGCTGCGTGCATGGGAAGATCGCGTTTAGATACGATGGTTTGCATATACAGGCTGTGAACTGTTATCGTGGTACTTTGGTGACACTTAGGCTGTTTGTTACATAAAATAAACATATTATGTGCATTATAGGTGTAATGGTATGTACGAAATGGTTAAACAATGAAGTAAATCAAGGATGAAATTCTGAACCAGCAGTGAGTATATGCATTTTATTTGCATCAAATGCCTTAAAAACAGAAACAATTTTTCTTTTTAGGTTCATTTAAATTATATTGCTGCAACACTGCCTTGCATCCCCTTTAAAACCTATGTGATCTTATGTGGATTGTCTTTTAAATGTATTCCACATGATATTGCCTTTGCATTAAATCTTACATGAGTTATCTTATAGCTGTAATATAATATGTACTGTGGCATCTTTGCCTTTGTATCACTTTATTTAAATAAGCAACTTTACGGATCTTAAGTGTTTCTCTTCACCAAAAAATAATAATATTAATACTACTGCTGTGACTTGCAGTGCACTCTGTAAATATGTCTTTGTTTCAAAATACCTTTGTATACTAAAAATGTGGTGGTTTCTCCAAAGAATTATGTTATTGTTATTGCAGTGCTATCGTTAAGTCGTTAACAGCTCTGCTGTAATTAGCAGTGTAAAAATATCTAATAATATCTAATGGGTCAGACCGAAGATTGGATTTGGGTTTTAAGCAAATGTATAACACAAGTAGATGAACACGGCAATAAGATACAATCAGTATTGTTCCACTTGACAGCAACTTGTTTTCATTCATTATGTGTGTGTGTATTACGCAATTTTTTTTATCAAATGTACAAAACACAAGTATATACAGTTTGCATAGAAGTGGCATTTAATCAGTATTGTTCCAAATGACAACATCTGTTTTAACAGTCATTATATATGTTTATTATGCAGTTACTTTAATCAAATGTACATAACACAAGTAAGTATGCATGGCTGTGGAATATAATCAGAATTGTACAAGTTAATAACAAGTTTTAACCATTAATATTAGTTTTTACCCTCAATTCTTTCTAATCACCCCTCAGTGTATACATAATACTGCCATTCAACTTTTCCAGCAGGAGAACTGAAATAGTTTGTGAAGTGTCTAGAATGTTTTCTTTCTTGTTGAGCAAATCAACAACACACTCGTCATTGCTGCTGCAGTTTGAAGAGAAATCAATTTTCTTTTCTCGATCTGCTCGCTAGAAAACTCGTTTGCTTGTCATTTTGCAAATTTGTTAAGTACGTCTTTTTCTCATGCATGATGGGCAAAGGGCACCACCTACCATACCGGGCAAAAATTGCTTGTCGAATAGCATCACCTGTTGTAAAGGTGTGAATGTGCTAACAACGAAAATTTGCGTAGTTTTCCATGTGAAACGGCCTGTTGTCTGCGAGTCGCTTTGCATAACCGCGTCACCTTCAGTGGGAAAAGGCCTTTATGGTGAAAAGTAGGTGTCTTCCAGACCCAGGTTTTACATTGGACATCAAGTGTTGCAAACATCGAACCCTTAACCCTTATTTTATGCAGTCTGGTTGGTATATTCTTTTACCTTGAATAGTTTTGGTTATGGTGTTTGATGACGAGGGCATATCACACCACTGTTGGTATCTGCCTAATGTGGCTAGCTTCAGACAAGTGACAGCTGAATTTGCACTAATTCCAGCTTTGATCGGACACACGTCTATGACAAAAAAATAAGGGAAATGTTTTCTCCTTCCTTTTAAAATATGGAGGAGATTAATTTTATTTGCCATCCTACCTTTGTGCAACTATGTGGTTAATTGCATTTAATTATTTGGATTTAATGTTGTTTTTTCACCTGCTGTGTGTGACCCTATCAGAACAGACCTGCAGACCATTTTGGGTTACAACATACCAGACCACTGGTCTCTCTCCACCATGGTTTACACAAAAAGACAAAAGAACATGTTGTAACTCATCAAGTCTTCATCAAAGCTAACAACAAACATCTCATAAACAGGCACAGACATGCAAATACACAATACACATAGTCTTGGTTGGAATGCAAGCCAAGAACGAGTTGCAACCTTAATATTGTGCTTGACTTGGAATTTAAAGCTGTACCTCAGTGACCATTCACCCTTGAGATCAGCTGCCTCAGCTGCCCACATCTGTCTCCCTCCAAACCCACTTCAGGTTGTTTCACCCTTCCACAGGGGCACCTGCCCCATCTGTCCAGGTTCCAAGCAGTCCCTGTGCACCATTGTCCTGTATTAATAAGCTATTGATCCATGGAGACTTTTTCAGTGTCTGGATCTGCCAGTCGCTCTCTCTTTCGCTCGTCTGCATTGGGCTGTATCAATGTGCGAGCTGCAAAAAGCGCCAGTAATGGATACACGGAGGCAGCTGGAGCCCATGGGCATTGAAGGGATGGGGTATTTTTGTGTTTTGCTTCTCGTAAGCCTCTGTTTCGACAACCATGGGCCCCCTGGGAGGAGAGGAAGTGCCGGCTGAATCGTGCCTGATATCAGAGCACTGGGTCTAATGATGGGTCACTCCCATTTACCCTGCTGCCTGACATGATGGATTATTTTAGTCTGGCACCTTCAGCCAGGAATCTCACCCCTTCTGCAATGGAAAGCACAAATGTATATATTTATATTTAGCATCTGAGATAAAATAAATAAATAAATAAATAACAATAAAAAATTGTGTTTATCTCAGCACTTTAGCTTTTTTCTTTTGAACATAGGGAGTTTCAAACTGTTCTTTTAATAGCAATGAAGTCCAGGGTCTTTATGATTGCTTCACAGTAGATAGTTTTACAATAAATTAATAAGCAGCTGGATAGAACAAAAATGTATAATATTCAGAGGGAAATTTAACATGGAATTGGTAGTTGTTTTTTGTGTTATGTTTTGATGAGCATTGTTTCTTTATGAATATTTTATGCATTTGATGACTTTAAACACTTGGCTAAATTTCCTTGTGTATTCACAGATGTACCATGCATAAAAAACAGGTTAAACCATAAGCTGGTTTTAAATGATTTTATCTGGTTTTAGCTGGTCTCTCAGCCTGACTAGCTAAAAAGTGTCCAAAACAACTCTAAAACCAGTTAACTGAGCAGGCTGGGAGACCAGCTAAAACCAGCCAATCATCCTAGGCTGGTTTTCACTCTTTTTTTGTTTTTCTCAATAGGGTAATATAGGCACCCATCTGTGTCTCGTCATCTGGTCATTTTTGCCAGAGATAATAGAAGGAGACAGACTACTTATAGGAAAATAAATAGATGAATATTATTTTGCATGGCTTTACATGGCGGCTGGAGGAATGAAAGTCCCACCTGTCAGTTTAAAGAGCCAGTCGCCTTATAGATAGAGCCATTGTCTGTTTATTTGACTCTAGAACTTGCATGCACATCACCAACCTGAAAAGTATAGTTTTATGCATGAATAAAATTTTTGAAGCAAATATATGATACCATTGTTTTCAGATTTTATTGCTGAATTTTGAAAGCTATTATTAAAATGTAATCTTGACAAACAGTTTTGGAGATTTCTGTCCTTTCCTGTTCAAGTACATGAAAAAAATAGCTGGCTGGGGGCATTAACAAGACGACAGTAGGGTGAACTGACTTGCCAAAGGGACTATGCCTTAATAGCATGATTTAAATAGTCCTCACATTGTATGTTCTATAATTTACATGCATTCAAATGGCAGAAGCTCTTTCATCAAAGCAACCAAAACACTTTATGTTTGAGATAGTTACATCTGTCTGCTAAATGAAGCAACCAAATTCCAAAGTTGATGAATTTGGTGAAAGATCCAAAGGAGACCCAGTAGATGAACACTAGAAAGACCAGCTGCTTTACCCCACTGGTTTTCATGGAAAGCCAGTCAGCGAACCCTGAATGCTAACCATGTCATCCATTAGTGGAACAAGGCATCCAACATGAGAGACACATTTGGAAAGTCTGCAAACAACATGCAGTGCCACAGAGCAAATCCTGTTTGTTCTGCTTACTGTAAGCCCAGAAGGATTGCTTACACACAGGTGCAGGTGGGTGTCACACGTGGCTGAACCCTCTGGAGTAATGCTGCGCTTGGCTGCACAGATTCTGACGTGAGAGAGTAGATGAGCAGTTGCTTCCTGCCGCGCTACTGGGACCACTGCAGACCTGACATGCTAATGGCATGTGTTCCTGGTTTCATGTGTCATATGAATCACGCGAAAAACATTTGTTATTTGCAGCGGGGTCTGAGAGACACAGTGAAAAAGCTTCTATTTTGCATTTTTCTAATTGAATCCTTAAAATTTTATTACAAATAATAGCAGCAGCATAACAATTTGAGTGAAACTTTTAACTGAAAAATTAACATTGTTAATTTTTGGATTTCTTAGAATTTGGTATGTCCCCCCTTTTGCTTGACAGCATGCACTCGAGCTGGCATGGATTTCACAAGTTTCAGTGTTCCCACCATTTTTGACTAATCAGTTCATGAACTTTCTAGTCATTTAGGGTTGCTTGATATAGAGTTTTAAATATCATTTTGATTCAATTAATCATTTGGACCGAACTGTGAACCATTTTGACCTGTTCATTGACTAAAAAGAATGATTCACTCACAGATCAGAACTCACTATGGCTTGGCAGCCAGTTTTACTCTGCCCAAGAGCAAAATCTATTATTTTTCTACATTTATAAGTAAAAAAAAATTATACTCACTATACTCAATTTCCATGACTTTTCCATGATTTTGACGATTTTTCAATATCCATGACTTTTCCAGGCCTATAAATTACAATTTAAAAACTCATTGATATTTCCAGGTTTTTCATGACTGTGGGAACCCTGAAGTTTTTGCCTGATGATCCATGTTATCCAAGCACGATTTAAGAATGGTCCAAAGAGCATCTTCTGTACTTCAGTGGAAGCAAGGAAATCTGACCTTTTGTACAAATGAGTTAACGTCATTTTGTCAGTGTCAAAAATGTGCTTATTTGATAAGTGACCAAGAAAGTGTAGAATCTTAAATATTTATTTTTGTTGTTTTTAATTATCAGAAATAAAACATTAACACTTTAAAATACAGTGGTAACGCTTTACAATAAGGTTCCATTTGTTAACATTAGTTAACATGAACTAACAATGAACAATACTTATTAAGCATTTATTAATCTTAGTTAATGTTAATTTCAACATATACTAATATATTTTTAAATCAAAAGATGTATTAGTAGTTAACATTAGTTAATGCACTATGAACTAACATGAACTAAAAATGAACAATTGTATTTTTATTAAATAACATTAACAAAGATTTATAAATGATGTAACAAATATATTGTTAGTTCATGATACCTAATGCAATTACTAATGTTAACAAATGGAACCTTATTGTAATAAAGCCATATCCGTTAATACAAGATGAAAAAAAAAAAAAAATTGGTTTCAGACTTTAGGAACCCACAGTAGTTCCCAGAATGACAATTTTTAATGAAGTTGTCTTAGAGGTAAAGAGGACTCAATCCACTTGTACTTGACCCTCAAAGTTAATAAACTCTTTGAATCATTAACAACAATTGAGATAACATATAGTAGTAATTCTGCACAGTAGTATGTACATGGTAGATTCCTAAAAATACTTATTTAAATTTCAAATTACCATAATGCCATCTTGAAATCCTCAAGACAGTAATTTATGCATGTGATAAATTCATCCAAACAACAATCTGGCACTTCAGCTATAGCTTATGGTTTAATGGTCTGTGTATAATCGATGGAAATTTTCAAGTATTTGTGGTGTGAAGGCATCTAGTCATAAACAGATGTGGAATGAAGCCAAATAAAGACACAGTCATCCAAAACCTTCACTGCCTGTCTCCAACTGGCCTGATAGGAAGATGTGGCACATGGACAAACATGATGTGTGCCTTCATACACTCCAAACGAATGCAATCCATTTAATGTAATAATTTCAAGCATTGAAATTGAAAGATCATTACCATAAAGGCAGATTGATTCACCGGCATTTCGGAAATGCCAACATCGCGAGGGAATAAAATAACCTAAATGGACAGCTCATTAATTCCCTCACACTCTGGCCTGGGACTGGCATTTTTACATGCTGGAAATTTACAGCATTGACAGACTAACTGGGCACACTCCTAATTTGTATCATCTCAGATTTGTTTTTGTTTTGTCGTCATCTTTAGTCTTTACTGCAAATTACAGAGTGCCCTGAGTAATCTGTCAGGTCCCCTGGAATGCTGATGAGCCAACTGCAGGGATTTACTGTCGAAGCAAGTGCCGGGCCGGATGTTTATGATAATTGAGACTGTTCTTTCTGCTTGGTCAATGCTCTGTTGTTGTTGTTTTTTCGCCCCTTCTCTATCTCTCTCTGCTTCTATGATCTCAGGTTAGTATTCATGGAGCCACAAATTTGGACTTATCCATCCCACAACCTAATAAATCTAATTGTTTGGCACAGATTCATCCGCTTAAACAAGCTATTTGCATTCTGCTTATTTAAACTTGTTTACTGGCCCTCCTTTAAATGTTTTAAATATGCCATTTTATCACAAGCAGGTATTGAATATGTTGGGCAGAGGACAAATACTCATTGACAACTAAAACAAGGACATACACTTCCACTCATGCCTTGTCGTAGCTGATTTGGCCAAAATGATCTAAGGTTAAATAAATGTCATGTGAGTTCAGGCAGAAGATACTCGACTCCTTCGTGCAGTGACTCAGCAATGTTGCGTCTCTCTTAGCTCAATGCAGCAGCCATATTTCAGAGGTGATACAATCCTATTAAAACGATTGAGCAGGTTTAAAGGTAGACTAATGAAATGATTCAAAACTTCAGTCAAGGTTATATGGCAATGCAAATTGAATTCAATACTGTACTTGTGTCATGGTCATTTGGAAACCACTGACTGTAAAGTTCACCCCTCCAGCATGCACTGCTGGCTCAATCGCAGAGTGAGGAAACACTGGGTATTTTGTCTTCTTAGGACATTTTGAGGGACACAATATATATCCGTACAGTTTCTGTTTATAAATCCTGCTAAAAAAAACAGCATTGCTGGTTACCAGCATATGTTGTGTTTTAAATGTTGTTGTGCTAAATTTCCTTAAAGGTATATTTCACACAAAAAAGATAATTATCTCATGATTTACTCACTCTCATGCCATCTCAAACTCGCATGGCTTTCTTTCTTCTGCGGAACACATATTTTTGAAGGATGTATGAGGTGTTTTTGTTCTTACATTGTAAGTCAATTGGGTCCAAATTTTACAAGCTCTGAAAAGAACATAAAGGCAGCATAAATGTAATCCATCCGACTCAAGTGCTTTAATCCATGTGTTCTGAAGCGATGCAATTGCTTTGGATGAGAAACAGTGCAAAAATGTATTCCTTTTTTTCACCAAAACACTTCACTTCCACCAAGCTCTCCTATGCATGGTCATGAGAGAACCTCGTTCAGTCGACCATTTATTATATGTGCTTGATGCATACACGCTCGCATGTTCATGTGAGAATTTCCGGTTGTATTGTGCACACCTCAGTTCTCTCATGAACCTGAAAGTGCATATGTGTCAAGCATAAGGACATGTGAACATGCTTCTATGTTTCCTTTATGTCTTTTCGAAGCTTAAAAGTTTTAAACCCCATTGACATACATTGTATTGACAAAAACTAAAAAAATGTCAGTACCTTGACAATATTTCAGCTGTTTTTAAATGGATTAGCTTCCTCAAACAGGTAGCGGTGTAGCATGAAAAAAGCAAACAATAATTTCAGCCAAGCAAACTGAGGTAAGAATCAAACATGCTTGCCAAAAATCTCCACTCTCTCTTTCATATAAGTATAGGATATAAGATTTATTTTAGTGAATCAGTTCCTCTGGGCAGTTCATTTAAATGAAATTGTTCATAGAATGATATAATGAGAAAGTATATAATATGTATAAAAATAATAAATATAATTATTTTAAATAAAAAAAATATATAAAATCAATCAATCTAAAAAATAATATAATATTTATTACAATAATTTTACCAAAAAAATTAACACAAATCTTTAGTTAAATGCTTCTGTTCATCACTCTGATTTCGACTGATAAATAGTTATAAATGATGTTTTTTGTTTTTGTTTTTGTTTTTTTTTTGTCTAGTTTTAAACAAAAACAAAGTAGCTTCAATGTAGCTACTTTTTATTAATAGCTTGTAATATAGATACTTTTTCAATAGGGTAGCTTGATTGTAGTTGAGCTACTTTAAAACCTTTTACACCCTGAAGCAGGGCCATAACCACAATATACATTGAGGGGGACAAGTTCCCTCCAATAATCAGATATTGCCAAATGCTGCTGTTCTGCTGCAGTCCATTATGCACTGCTGTCTAATTGTCATTGAGTTGTTGCAGGAATAACACAATGATTTTAAAAAAGTTACATTTTTTAGCATGCTCTGTAGTCTAACACCGCTCGTCAGTGTCATTTGAAATAGCCAATCAAATTGATGAAGGCAAGACTCAGGATTAAAAAGCTAAGCAGGAACCTTGTGAATTACTCCAGCACTGCACATCAGCAAGCAATTCAGGTTAAGAGTGTCATGTGAGATGTAAGTATCTAAATAAACATGCACTATTTGACCAATGTTTTATGATTTAAATGTTGTACTTACCGACAGTAATTTCCAAGGGGGCAAACTATACACCATTTGGTGAAATTCGCCATTTTTAATTGAAAATATGTCACGTACAGTACGTGATTCGTATGTCTATGATTCGAATTGTGAATGTGAAAACATTAACGGAGTAGTTTTCAGCATATCAGGCTCAAGACAAAGAACATTTTTATTTTATTTTATTTAAGAAAAATGTAATGAATGTGGTAATCTGGCATGAAAATTCACTTGACTTTATCTAAGATAATGATCTATAAAACACAAAGTAGAGTGTTATCACCCACAGATTAAAACTAGAACATAGTAAGACCAGTGGCTTGAGGCTTCCACTGAGATTTTAGGTTGTGGCAGAGACAGTGTCATATAGTTTTAATTCAAATGTTATTAGGTAATAATTTACAATCAATTTAAGATTTTCTAAATAATTTATTTATGTCTTTAATTCATTCTAAATTTTGTACATCATCTCCTAAGAGACTTCTTTTAAAATAGACCATTTTATTTCCCTTTATTCATGTACTTGTCAGGTCTGTGCTCAAAAAAATGATCCACCAGCTAAAGGGGTAGTTCACCTAAAAATGGAAAATGTACTTTTACTCACTCATTTACTCACCCTTATGTAGTTTATAACCATATGCTGTTACTTTTTTCAATATGAACTTTTTCAATACTTGGGTATTGATACAAAAAACTATTGGGTATTTTCTTTTTGCTAGCCAGCTGACAGTCATGTCATTGTACAGATACATCTTTTCTTTGAGACAGCATAAAAGAAAGAAAAGATGACTGAAACAGGTGAATTGCTAGCAATGCAGACACAGTGTTTGTCTTGTACTGTGTGAATTAAAAAAAAAAATAAACATATCTTTTAAAACCAAAAATGATCACATTTTGGGCCTTTTTTGAATTTAACATTTTTAGTCAGGACCAAAGAGTACCATTGCTTTTATGACTTCAACACCCGTGACCCCCCACCCATACATTTTTTTTTTTTTTTTTTTTTTAAAAAGCCCTATTTTTCGGTGGCTCTCATGATGCTCTTTGAGGAATATCTCTGGATTTCCACAACATATGATGGTGAGTGAGGGCTTGTTTGATTCAGGATCGCTGGCCGGCTGTTTTGATAGGTCATTTTCTAAATTATGTTTATTTTTCATGAAGTAATAAACCAAAATGTGACGGAAAGGCTGTTTATAATTTTTTATTCTATTTTATACTTTATTTTTTATTTTTTTGATAAATACATTTAGATTTCACACAATAATACTTACTGTAGTTTGGCCTATGAATGAAACAAATTTGCTTGTTATATTCTACTAATCATGACCTTTCCAAAAGCTATATAATACATGGCTGTGTGATCTTTTTTTAATCTTTTTTACAGTTCTAACGTATTAGCAAATTCAAAAGTAGTATTATAGAATTGGTCAGATCAGCTATATTCATTGTAAATATAAGAGTCTAAACTTTAAAACGACACATAATTTGTGCAGATCAAGCAAGTGGTTGTTGAGTAATACCATAATATTTATTTTCCCGTGATCATCACCCCCAAGAGGGCCCGGTACCGGGTCGCTCCGGGTGTAAGAGGTTAAACTATGAGTTGCCTTTAGCTACAGTTTTAAAGTAGCTTTCCCAATACAATCCAAAACATGAGCTTGATTTCACTCTGATTTAAACTCTCATAAAAAGGAAATGCTAATATCACTGTAATCCAACTGGAGAAAAACACATCGCTCTGTTTTCTCTCCATGTCTAACCATCTTGTTTAAACCTGACCCAATGCTTTCACCTTCCACGTCAGATCTGAAGGGGGCATTGACTTTGTTTGTCTCTGAAACAAAGGCTGACTCCTGTTACTATCAATGAAGCATAACCAAATCAATTCACAAACAGTCTTATCAGCAGTGAGGTGCTTTGCCTCTGGCTGATTAACCTCTGCGCATTAACTCTTGGTATTCTAAACTGTTTGCACTAAGCTGCTTAATTGAAAAAGCTGCTATAATAAAGCTCAACTTGACTTATAGTAAGAGAGCTAAACTTAATTTGTCGTTTGACAGTAGAGCTTGATTTTTCTATTTTATACTGGACAGGAGGTGAGAGGTGCCATGCGACAGCTGCAGAGTGAATTCTGACATGTCATTTTTAAAATTGAGTTTTGATAACTGAAAATTTGTGCTGCTAGTGAGAAGATTGATGAAGTGCAAAATAGTTTCTCTCTAGATTCTCAGATTGACTTCTCTGGTGCATGTATATGGGGGTTATGTGGTATGTGTTGGCGGGTTTGGGTGGTTTACGAGGAAATTGTTTTAGGTTACAAACTGGTAATTACAAGGGTGTTATGCTATAAATGTGGTTTATTAGGACATTTCTAGTGTTCCCATAATTCAAATCACTTTAAAAAAAAAACATACTAAACGATGTTTTATTGAAAATGTAAAAATGCTGAAAGTTTTTTGTGAGGGTTAGGTTTAGGGGTAGGGTTAGAGTTAGGGGATAGAATCTATAGTTCGTACAGTATAAAAATCATTATGTCTATGGAGAGTCCTCATAAAGATAGCTGCACCAACATGTGTGTGTGTGTGTGTGTGTGTGTGTGTGTGTGTGTGTGTGTGTGTGTGTGTGTGTGTGTGTGTGTGTGTGTGTGTGTGTGTGTGTGTGTGTGTGTGTGTGTGTGTGTGTGTGTGTGGATAAAGACTAATACCAATAGCACTGGTTCTAGATAGTGGTTGTGCCTTTCAGCCATTGGAAAGTAACAGTCTTCTCTGAACAGATCATTCGGGATGGGACTCTACTGTAAGAAATGATTCCCGTTTAATTTCCTCTTAACAATTCTGGTTCCTCAACGGTTCCATTAACGATTATTTTAGTACATTTAAAAAAGAATTCTTATTGAAATTACTACCCTCATCAGCCTGTTACCAAATTATGAGGTGATTTCATATTTTAACAGAACAGATTATTGCAAAATGTGTGTTTATTTCATTAAAATATTTTACTTATTCATAATATATATTTTTTAATACCACTAATTACAACAAAACTCAAAACGTGCATCTTTAACTGCATGTTGTCATATCAACAACCATACAGTAATTACTCAGATTTACTGTAAGTCTCATTAGCCTTAAGTAGACAAAAGAGTGTAACAGTTCAGTTAATTTATGACGAAATGAATGACTTGCGTTTCAGTAAGATATTCACAAAAAAGTATAGATTTATAAGAGTAATTCAGGAGATAACGCTGTATGTTTTGCAGTGTGGACTCCAAAAAACTGACTCATAAAGTCATTCATTTTGGAATAGGCTTCACTGGTTGTGCTGTATGTTTTGCAGTGTAGATTCAAAAGATCCGGCTCATTGGAGTCATTCACCCTCAAATCAGACTACACTGGCCGTGGCATAATGCTGATTTCCAAATAATGTTTATTTTCAACTTGTCCCTTCCTTTCTTTGAAAAAAGAAGCAATCTTGCAGTTACAGTAAGTCACTTACAATGTAAGCGAATGGGGCCAGTCTAAAAATGTGCTAAAACAATTCACAAAATTACATGGTAACATAATTTAAATGTGGTAAAATCGCTAAGTTACATTCAATAATTCAACTTTATTTTATCAAACTGAGATAATTTTAAGTTAACATGATTTTAGTATAACATGATGTTAACATGTATAATGTTTACTTCTTGTGCTTTTTTGTTTTTTTCTGGTAATCCACATTATACCACAAATGCTGATGATTGACCTTCATTTGTACTGAACCCAGAACATTCCTTTAATTCTAAATAATATCCTTATAATTTTAATAAATTCCTTTTCACTGTCAGTCTGGCTGCTGTAGCAGGGCATACAAATATAACATCAGATAGTGGTGAGAAAAATCACTTCAGCCCTCAGAGATTGTAGTAAATGTAACATAAGTCCACTTTGAGCCTTATACAGTAGAGTCGCCTGTAGCACTGTGTCCACATTTTCTGTACTTAGAACTGTTCAAGAATGGCTTGTTACCTTTGATCGTCCTCTATTCGCTTTGCAGACACGCAGTACCAATAAGCCTAAGGGGTTTGGGGAATGTCCAACAGCAACTTCACATAACAAAGGATTTCTGAAGAGCACAGGCAGCAGTGCTGAAATAATGTAGGCCATGTACTGAGTAGTTCTTGAAGGTCTTAGTGTGGTGGATAATACAAACTGTAATTATCGCATGCTATGAAAGCACTTTGACTGTGCAAACTGAATAATTGACAGTATATTAATACAGAACTCATTATTATAATTTACAGTTAGTTTTGCTTACTGTTTTGTTTTCTTATGCTGATTCACAAGATTTGTGTGACTTTGCTTTAATTATTTCATAAAATGCATATATTATTTCAACATGTTGACTTTTTTTTTATTTATTTTTTTACCTTTTGCAGATATGAATCCCCTATTTCAAATGTTAGTCAACTCAAAATAAATTAAATAAAAAGAGAGCCTGGATTTGCCAAAATACTTATTTTTACAAGCCTCAGATTAGTTCATATTCCAGACAGACACAAAGTGGTTTTGCATGAGTTGTTTTTTGAGAAATAAATTGGCACTGGGCATTAATATGTATAAATAATCTTTGTTGTTATACACATATTTGAGCAACGAAGGGAGAATGCTGAGCAATTTTGAAAGTCCTACATGTATTTATTTTTTACATTTCCAATCCAATTCTGCATTACATATTCAACTCAGTATGGGTTTAGCAGAGAGAGCATATCAACTTGTGTCATCAAAATAATTTAGCTTTCATATAATTTTAGCACATATTCAAAAAAAGTAATAACAAAAATGAATGCTTTCACTTAATCCTTTATACAGAGTAAGGAATCAGCGTTCTAGTTTACATGATGTTTCAGAACGCCGCTTTCTGTTAAAACCCTGGAATAAACCATTTTCTTAAGTGCATGTAAATGTGATCAATGAGAGATAGTTGTGGTGAGTTGGTATGTTTGTCACCCCTCCACCATTTTTGTATCGGCAAGTGTGTCATATCTCCGACTTAAGAGAGCCAGATCTCAGTAAAACAGTTGTGAAGTGTGACACACTTGGACAAAATTGAGTTGTTCTGAGTCTGCTAGTGTGGCGCCAGCTTTAACAAAGGAAGTAAACTAATATAACAATTGGAATCATACTGTAAAGTGTTTTTTATACAATAATATATGACACTGGCCTTGTTGATGCACAAAAATACAATAGAGCTAAAGCCACAAGTCTGACAATGTTCTATTTCAAATTTAAGGATGATTAAAGTTTTATTAAACATTTTCCAAAACCTTGTCATGTGATTATAGCCACTTATGGCATTAGCACCATGAATGCAGAATGAACATTACTAATTTCACAATAATGAGAATATTACAGCAGTTTAGTGCTTCCTTTTACATAATTTAGCAAAACATGAAGAATACTTCTTTATGAAGAGAACATATGAGAATCCATCAATATTTATCTAAATATGCACACTTTTGGACTAAATGGATTGGATGTTCACTGAAGCCTGTTAGGGACAAATTAATGGGAGTTTACATTATTGAATACGTATGTGCATCTATTTAATGGTTTTATTTTCTTAACTCTCATTTTGATATGTTAGCTTAAATTAAGAAATTACTCCCACAGTAAATGAAAAAGTGAAGCCCATCTTTGGGTGAGAAGGGTTTGTTTTTGTAGATATAAGTCTTTGACCCTTTGAATCAAACGAACGTACACATACAACATTACTTGTGGTACTACCGCTATACTAACTTAGTACCAGCAAGGATGGATTAAGAACTGAGAGGCCATGGGCCGGTACACTATGGAGGTCCCCCATGACATTTCACGTGACTACGTTCACCTTTATGCGCTACAGGATGCTTGCCAGATTTGGTTGGATTTTTCAGACAGATGAAAGAAAAGTTTGGAGCAATGTCTTACACAGCCAGTTATTTGTACTTTATTAATTATGAACCGATCCAAAATCATGCATTATTAATAGGGATGTGCATGATATTCAAATACCAAAATCACTATTTGGTAATTCTGCACGTGTTTAGAGGTCTTCAACCTGATCTGAGTCCGACGGTACCCGACAAACATACAGGTTTTGGGCCTGGTTTGGGTCAGTTTTTCAAGTAGGCTATAGGGCGAGTTACGGGCTGTTCACATGTGCGTCGAGGCCATGTAAACACACACTGGATAGACGTCTTCAACTCACTGTTAAGTTTAAAATAAATTTTATATTTATAAATGCATCTCAAGACACCTGCGTTGTGTTTTACAATTCGTTGTGCAGGACCGTCGCATTTTTTTAGACACTGTTAACTTAAAAATAATTTCAATCTTTAGTAACATATCTCGAGACACCTGTATTCTATTTCACCATTTGTTGAGCTGCATCAAGCTTTTTCAGCTCTGGTGTCACAAATTGACATTCTGATGAAGTTCAGGTTGCAAAGAGGACTTAATGTGACTGTTACACATGATTCCAGATTGTTTTTCACCTGGCAATGTTTCAGCACTTGATAACGTTGAGTCAATGTTTTTTCCTCCTTTTGCCCTGTTTTGCAGACAGTAATTACACAAGTTAAATGCTGAATCATTTAAAAATCAAATCATCCCGAAGAAGTTCTATAATCCGTAGCATTCGCTGCCTCATGGAAAGTGAACCTGCCCGGGCAGAATTACGCATTTTCCATTTATTAAGAATACGGCAACTATGTTGCAGGCAGTGACAGAGATTATTTTTGTTCGATTTAATGTGATTTTATAATTTGAAGATCTATGTATTGTGCTATTTAGGTTCATAGCTCACTGTGCACTTTATTCCCTGCTATCTGAGATTGTGTTTGATGCATCCATGGCAATAAATGTTCTTTATTCCTGAGTCCCAACTCTAGACAAATAACACAATAACCATTTGTGAACGCTCATGGTTAACCAAATATTACAAAAGGTTACCATGCACATATTTAGGGTATCAAGGCACCTTTCTCTTTCTCTTTAAACATTAAATGCATGCAGGACTTAAACATATTAAAGTCCTCTATACTGTCGCTTATATCAATTTAAACCATCAGTGAACTGCACCATATCTTTGTTTTTGGAAGTTTTTTGTAAATCAGACGCTGTTCTCTATAGTCCTTCAAATAAACGTGCTGCACCTGTAAGACGCACATTCCCTGAGCACACACTCGAGTGCCTATGCTCACGCTGCTGTCGTCCAGCACGCATTCGGCCGAACAAATGGTATTTCACACAAGGCTGACATTTACATGGATTTATAATAGGTATCTCAAAATAAATAAATAAATAATTTAGAGCTCGGGGCCCTTTGGGTTTTGAGGTCCCTGGGCAACGGCCCAATCGGCCTGGTGGTTAATCCGTCCCTGGGTACCAGTAGGCCTACATCGTGCAACCCTAGTACAGTCTGGCAATGTGCTAAAAACCACCTTTTCCAGGTGTTTACTTCATCTGTGCAAAGTGGGTAGAGTGGTTTCAAACTGCAGTCTTGCATATTTTGATTCCACCCCCTCATTAGTTTAATTAGACCCTTTTCAGGCCCCTGTCTGCAATTTGTCAATTGAGACAAACCATTAAAGATGTTGTGATACCTAGCAAATTGCCAGTAATTCACAAACTGATTGTGCTATGATTATATAGTCAATGGACTCCATGATTAGGATGATGCATAACTTGAAGTGTGCATTAGTGTTTGTTGTAGCTCCAATGTTTCCAATTCCAAGCCACTTATGTAATATCAATGTGGCTGCAGCTCATTCAGTGATATGTCACAGGGTGCATTCCATTCCGAAGGGCTCATCCTTATGCCTTAATACCTTCAGAGGGTTTGCCCTCCAGAGTGAGAGCTTCGGAGGGTTGAAGGTCAAAATATAAGTCATTCGGAACGCACTTCAGATCATCTATCCAAGCCAAAGAAGCCGCTGCCGTCGCACAAAGGCTGACGTTAATGAACATCACCTGCACCTAATCAGAACTGTTATACATGATTTTGCCTTACTATTAACTATTTTCAGAATGCAAACCAAAATAAAATGGTTTTAAACTTTTAGACTTTATGAAGAAATTTAAGATTCATGTTTAAATATTTGTTTTATTTAAAAAGTATGGACCAAAAAAAATTAACCAGTATACAAATGCACATGGATTTTGTTTAGTCACAACATAATTCCCATAGTTCCATTTATGTTATTCCATAGTTTTGATGACTTTACTATTATTCTAAAATGTGAAGAAAAAAAAATTATAATAAAGAATGAGTAAGTGTTTCAAAACTTTTGACCGGTAGTGTATTTATGAGCCCTTCCGTTTGGAACGACCCTTCAACATGGCGGTCATGATCGTTTCCACTTCGAAGTGCTCTTCGGTGGTGAATATATCCCATTTGGAACGCAGGACACAGTGATGACATAAAAGTGTAGTTTGCTTGGTCACTATGTCCTGAATGCTAATGTCAACAATACCACTGGACATTATTGTGTCAGCCAGAGAAAACTGACTTCAAATCAAATCTTTGTTTACACAGACACAGGCGGAATGCAGAACTGCAAACTACATGTTAAATTGTACTTAATGAATCAGCCTGGGGTATTGCATATTTCTAGTGCATTTTGCTAATTATTTCCATATATGCTCATGTACGTGCAAAGATCTGGACTCTCAAATGTCAAACAGAGATATCAAAAGCTTTATTTCATGTGTTTCATCAGTCAAGATTTAACTGTTTTCTTTTTTCCAGTATGTACTGTATGTAATTCCTCAGTGTCACTACATGAGAAATACAGCCTAATAATGAAACATAATGAATAATGCCATAAAAATACGAAAAGGCAAAAAGGTTTATGTGTGGGTTAAGTTTAGGGGTTCAGTTAAGGTTTAGAAAATATTCTTAGCTCAGTATAAAAACAATAGAAGTTAAGTCCCCACCATGATAGAAAAAACAAATGTGTATATTAGGGATGCACCAATATTGAAATTTCAAAACTGATACCGAAACCAATTTGATCAGAAAACTATAAGCCGATACCGATATTTTGCCACTTACCTGATTTTGTCATCAGATCAATGTTTTGCTTAGGAATTATGCTTTAAAAAAATGACAAAGCAGAACAAAAGCTTTTTTATTTTTCTAACAATAAATAATTTCCATTGAACTTCATGTCATGAACACAAATGTTGAACACATGAAAGGACAAAGTTTTAAGAGAGCTACAATGAAAGATAATACAAGATAAAAAATGTGATGATTGATTTTGGTAAATTGCACTTCTAAAATGTGTTTTGCACTTCTGCTGTTCTAAACAACAGAACTCACGTTTCATATTATTATAGCCGGTGAGTTGAAAAGAAAAAAAAAATATTTTAAAAAACACAGCAGTTGATGGGGCTGTATTGTATTTAAAAAAATATAAAATTCAGAAACTGAAATATGGTAATGAAATATGGTAGAGGCTAATGTCAAAAGAAAACACAAACAGGGCATTAGCCAACCCACATGCCTCAGCACACATCTCCTTAATGCATGCCTATATCATTCATGGCACTCTATACTTTTAACACATGCTCAAATCACCCAAAGCATACAGTGCATCCGGAAAGTATTCACAGCGCTTCACTTTTTCCACATTTTGTTATGTTACAGCCTTATTCCAAAATGGATTAAATTCATTATTTTCCTCAAAATTCTACAAACAATACCCCATGATGACAATGTGAAGAAGTTTGTTTGAAATCTTTGCAAATGTATTAAAAATAAAAAACGAAACAAATCACATGTACATAAGTATTCACAGCCTTTGCCATGACACTCAAAATTGAGCTCAGGTGCATCCTGTTTCCACTGATCATCCTTGGGATGTTTCTACATCTTGATTGGAGTCCACCTGTGGTAAATTCAGTTGATTGGACATGATTTGGAAAGGAAAACACCTGTCTAAATAAGGTCCCACAGTTAACAGTGCATGTCAGAGCACAAACCAAGCCATGAAGTCCAAGGAATTGTCTGTAGACCTCCGAGACAGGATTGTATCGAGGCATAGATCTGGGGAAGGGTACAGAAAAATTTCTGCAGCATTGAAGGTCCCCATGAGCACAGTGGCCTCCATCATCCGTAAATGGAAGAAGTTTGGAACCACCAGGACTCTTTCTAGAGCTGGCCGCCTGGCCAAACTGAGCGATCAGGGGAGAAGGGCCTTAGTCAGGGAGGTGACCAAGAACCCGATGGTCACTCTGACAGAGCTCCAGCATTTCTCTGTGGAGAGAGGAGAACCTTCCAGAAGAACAACCATCTCTGCAGCACTCCACCAATCAGGCCTGTATGGTAGAGTGGCCAGAGGGAAGCCACTCCTCAGTAAAAGGCACATGACAGCCCGCCTGGAGTTTGCCAAAAGGCACCTGAAGGACTCTCAGACCATGAGAAACAAAGATTGAACTCTTTGGCCTAAATGGCAAGCGTCATGTCTGGAGGAAACCAGGCACCACTCATCACCTGGCCAATACCATCCCTACAGTGAAGCATGGTGGTGGCAGCATCATGTTGTGGGGATGCTTTTCAGCAGCAGGAACTGGGAGACTAGTCAGGATCGAGGAAAAGATGAATGCAGCAATGTACAGAGACATCCTTGATGAAAACCTGCTCCAGAGCGCTCTGGACCTCAGACTGGGGTGAAGGTTCATCTTCCAACAGGACAACGACCCTAAGCACACAGCCAAGATAACAAATGTGTGGCTCCGGGACAACTCTGTGAATGTCCTTGAGTGGCCCAGCCAGAGCCCAGACTTGAACCTGATTGAACATCTCTGGAGAGATTTGAAAATGGCTGTGCACCGATGCTCCCCATCCAACCTGATGGAGCTTGAGAGGTCCTGCAAAGAAGAATGGGAGAAACTGCCCAAAAATAGGTGTGCCAAGCTTGTAGCCTCATACTCAAATAGACTTGAGGCTGTAAATGGTGCCAAAGGTGCTTCAACAAAGTATTGAGCAAAGGCTGTGAATACTTATGTACATGTGATTTGTTTCGTTTTTTATTTTTAATAAATTTGCAAAGATTTCAAACAAACTTCTTTCACATTGCCATTATGGGGTATTGTTTGTAGAATTTTGAGGAAAATAATGAATTTAATTCATTTTGGAATAAGGCTGTAACATAACAAAATGTGGAAAAAGTGAAGCACTGTGAATACTTTCTGGATGCACTGTATTATGCATTCAACACATGCTTAAATCACCCAAAGCATTTCATGCGTTCCCAACCAGGCCTCAAGGACATGTACTGCATCTTAAAACAATAACACTCATGTTTTCACATATAACATGTATTACATCCATTCACCAACCCGTGAAACACTCTGGGCCACAAACCATCAAGCAAGACATGATCAGTTCTAAATTTACATACCCAGTTTTCGCATGTGCACAAACGTGGTCAAACTCCACACATGCAATCCATATGCATCTCTCAAAAACAACCCACATCAAACACCCAACTTCCACATACAACTCTTCTGAACACACATCCAATGCAATTCATAAGTATCTCATGCAAAATTTGACATCCACCCAAAGAACTGGGAGCTCTCCTGCACAGCGTCTGCCCCCATTTCTCTACAGGAGAGAGTATCTCCATCAGTGAAACTCTTAAAGGGGCTGCGTCCACCTGCGTTCTTATGACTAGAGTTAAATTACATTAAATTTCTCCACTTGGCTACATTATGATAGAACATTATTCATATTATGCATTCAATATGCTTTCTTTTTTAGGATTCCATTTAAACAGAAACAAATACTGGAAACTTCATACAATGCAATTAATTTACATAATTATAAATAAACCATATTTTTTATATTGTATTTCATATATTTCATATAGGATTTTCATGTCTTTGACCAATTTGCCTGTGATTTTAATTTGGTCAGCAATTGGCTGATAAATAAGTGTGGCAAATACATCACTGCATCCCTAGTGTATGTAAAAGTCTGGCTCTACTTTGGCCAAAAAATCCTCACAAATATAATGAAACATGTTGAAACCATCTTGTGTGGACTTGATCTGTGATTTGACTTGGTCCTCACTATTTAAAAGGCTCATACATTGGCCATTTCATGTTTTCTTTAAATGTAATAATGTCAGCAGGTTTCTTTGAAGAATAGGTTTAGTGTAGGAGTAGTGTAGTACAGTAAATATCATTATCTTAGTATAAAAACAATGAGAGGCCCTCACTAATACAGCTTCAAAAGTCTGTGTGTGAGTGTTGGTGTGTATTTTAACACGAGTTCTCAAAAACACACCAGGTAAACTGTGATGCTAACATTTCACAGGCACAAATCGTTTTGCCTTCAAGCCTCAGTCGGCACCCAACATGATCAATCCACTCTCAAGTAGAGTCCTCATTTTGTTCTGAAACCACACACACTCCAACAAAAGCTCAGTCGACATCATACACATTAAAAACAACTATATTGTTCTTGAAACATCAGCGGCAACTGTCCATCCTCTTCAGAAACGGCAGACCTCCTCATTTCCGGCATCTTCCCTAACATACGCTTCTCTCCAATAGAGTGTTCTGAATTATCTCTTGCCCAGCAGGACATAAAACCTTTTGTTGTTGAAGCTGATGTTTTTTTTTTTTTTTAACTGGTTCTGGCTCAAGGTATTAAGAGACCATTCCTGCATAAGACAAGTCAAGAATGCTTTACTAGTGCCTGAGACACTTTGTGACTTTGTATATAAAAAAGATAAAAGAAATTGTTGCTAATAAAGCAGAGTACTGGAGGTTCTTGAATGCTTTGAACAAGGAGGACCATAGCTCTATCACCTTCTACTCAATTCCTGCTGAAGAAGCATGATCTGAAGCCAAATGTGTCAGGGTCAATTGATGCAGTGACATGGCAGTGAAGAGTGGTGGAGGAAGGGAAAGATTAGCAAGAGAAACCAGAAAAGATAAGATCATGCCTCCAGAGACCAATTCCCCTGCTGAAAAGATCAGCATAGCTTGTCTCCAGCATATGTTTTGTATTGGATACTGGTCCACAGCATGGGATGCTGGTGTGTTGGTGTCTCCATTAGGCTTCTTAAAGGCATAGTTCACTTAAAAAATTATTATTCTCTCATCATTTACTCACCCTTATGCCATCTTAAACTTGCATGAAGTGTAATCGAGCTTCTCTCATGAATGGCCCAAGGAAACCACTGATGCCAAGATTAATAGTGAAAAAGAACTTACATTTTGGTCTGTTTCTCACCTGAAACTGCTCGAATCACTTCAGAAGATATTGTTTAAATCATTCTTGTTGTATGTACAGCCTGGTCTCATGGACATTACATGACTGTGGCAACATTTTTGCAAAATGGAATTATGTGCCTTATTACACATTTGGCTGCAGTTTCCCAGTGAAATGTCCAGCAGGGGTGCACAAAGTGAGTGAAATGATGCCATAATTTTTAAGGTGAATATTAGATTCAAGGTTTTAATGAGTAAAACATACCTCTCTAAACTTAAACTTAACCTAAGTCTAACCAATAGTGTTCTAAAATCAAATGAGTTGTAGACACAAAACAGACATCCTTACCCTTACCCTTAACCAACACCTAAACCTAACCGAAACCAAACAACACAATGAGAAATGAAAAGCACATTTTCTGAAGCAACCATGTCATCTCTTGTCACTTCTATGACACTCTGGTATCACGTGTCAGCTTGTATGCTTGACTAGTCTCAAACCACATACTTCAGAGTCCAAAGTCCAACACTCTATTAGGTGAGCTACCACAGAAGCTAATCATATTGAAATAAGTATGTAAATGTAGGCAAGTCTGTAATACAAGCGTTAAAATGTATCAATTTTCAAATGATGTGTTAAAAGTGTTTCGAGATCATAACATTGTGTGAGTAATAGTGCAAACAATAAGTGTTAATAAAGTCATAATCAACTGTTGTAGTCGTGATTTGTGTGAAAGTGAATAAAATGCACTGCTGTTGTAGTGCCTCGAGTGTTAATTTCACCAGAAAAAATACAAATGTAGAATTCAGCACATAAAAGTCATTTTGCAAAAATGTTGTTATAGAAGTGTTCATTCTAAAGTATGAGACTAGGTTGAGTATGGATTACCTTTATGATGCTTGGGGAGGGGCTCAAACCACTCAGGCTAAAACCACTTAGAATACCATAGCAAGATCATAGCAACAGCCTAACAATCACCCACAACACCCTGGCATCATGGAGATTTTCTACAGAAAATGTCATAATCCAGTTTCTATTTTTATTGTTCAAATCTCATCAAAATATATACCTAACAACATGTTTTCAATCATCTAATGGTAAAATTAGAGCTCTTGTGCAATTTTTCTTCCATTTATTTGGACTGTTCTGTTGGACTTGTTTTGTTGATGGCCCACTGCTGTTGATGAGACACTTCAGCTGTCAGTAATTGCCAACAAATGTGGACTAATTTGCATCTTATGAATCTCATTCCTCCTTGTGGGATTCTACTTCGTTCTTCCCTCTTCTGAATTCTCTCTTTTTAATCTACATTACCATCTTAATCCCAGCTCATTAAGGAGAACTCTTGAAGTTCAAAAATCCCCTCCATCCTGCATTCTGTCTTCGCACTATGATGGAGGGACAAATTCTTCTCTCTATGTATGGGCCTGAAGTGCTTGATTAAAAAGCCACCTCTCTGACCCTCGATGAGCATATGGATTAAATGTGTCCACTGATTGCCTGGCCATTCCTCCCCCATTCATAATTGAAAGCTGTAATGTGTACCAAGTGCTTATTAATTAAAACCAAGAGGTGAAAGGCCCAAGGGGGACATTATTTAGGCCTCATTAAAAATTAATAATGTTACTTAATTGTTCATCTTCTTAATATTATCGCTGCACACAAACCGTAACAGAATAAAAACGCAAAGAAGCTGAGTCCTTACCTTGCCGAGTGGATGTGAGTTGTTTTGCATGCTATTTATGAATTAATTATGCTTTATTCCTATTTTAATTAAAGAGGGACAGCAGCTTGTTTTCACGATGAGTCCCCAAGCAGTAGTTATAATGCACAGTATTCTTGATCATTGAGACAAACTCAATGATGAGGTGAGGAAAGTCCATTCATTATACTGAAGATGCAGTCATTTAGAGCAGCTGAATATTGAGCCTTCTTCATTTATGAATCTCTCTCTTTGTCTCAACCTCTCTCATCTCTCTTCTGTCCACATGTTCCCTCAGGGAACCATAAGTATCTCCTGTTTAAAACGTGGTTGACAGAAGCAAAAGACATAAATCAATTAAAAAGCCGCAGTAAATATTCACTGATTGTTTATGGTTTAATTACTTTGTCAAAGGATGTCTTAGCTTAAATATATGGAATTTTGGTAGAATGTTGAAAGAAATAGAACACATGTAAAATAGATTTGGTTCTTTCTTGCCACAATGCTAGGGTGTTGTGGCAACATGATCACATGGGAAGTTGTTTCAGAATGTTCATATACCCTAGGATCAGACACATTATGCCAACAAATTGACAAGTGTTATTTCCCATCTGACCTTTTTTAATCAGCGATATGTAACCCTTTTTGTTCAGTTTCTGCTCTCTCTTTGGGGTAAGATCACCTCTCTAGAGGTGTCACCGATTCAACTCTCTGCTCGATACTCACCTGCAATTACCAGCTCCATGTGATGCTGTTCTTTTGTTTAAACCCCTAGACATTTTTTTGTGTTATTATGTTCATTTGAATTAATGTACAATAAATAATGTACAGTGAATTTTGTGTTTGACTCCCTTTTATGTTGTGGTCTTAAACGAGCTGGCCATAACATAAATTGGGGGCTCATCCAGGATTCAGTTTTGTTTGTGGTATCTGTGTCTCTCTTCCTCTGTTTTTCTCTCTCTACTTTGTATATCCTAGGGCCCAGGATGTCCAGAACTGGAGTGGAGCTGGATAGGAGATGATGCCATAATGTGTTTTGCTCAGATTTTCTTTGTTTGTTTGTTTTTCCTTCTCCTTTTTAGGTTCCTTGGGGAAACCTTTTTAAGGAGGGAGGTGGTATGACTCTGGTCTTCCTCTCTCTGTCCTAATGTTGTAGAGTGCAAGTCTACATGATGGGGCTGTGTTTGAGATGTGGTCGGTAAAGTTGTGTTGGTTGTCGATGGTTACCCCTAGGTTTCTGACTGTTTTGGATGGTGTTATTGTAGATAAACCTAGTTGAACAGTGACGTTGTGCTCAACAGAGGGTTGGCTGGAAAGACAAGGAGCTTTGTCTTCACTAGGCTGAGTTGAAGGTGGTGTTCCTTCATCCAGGCCGAGATGTCTGCCAGGCAGGTCGAGATCTGAGCAGTCACTGTGGGGTCATCAGGCTGGAAAGACAAGTTGAGCTGTGTGTCATCAGCGTAGCAGATATAAACCTGTGTGCTTGAATGATGGGTGCCAGTGATGTTGTGTATATAGAGAAGAGAAGTGGGCCAAGAACTGAGCTTTGAGGTACCCCATAAGTAGCTGATGTCACTTAGACACCCCACCTATCCAGGCTACCTTGAAAGTCCTACCAAAGAGATAAGACTTGAACCAGCCAAGCACAGTTCCAGTGATGCCCAGAGTAGAGAGGGTGGACAGGAGGATCTGGTGGCTGACTGTGTCGAAGGCTGCAGATAGGTTCAGGAGAATGAGGCTAGAAAAATAGATGTGATCTAGGAGCTACAGTTGAAGTCAGAAGTTTACATACACATTAGACAATTACATTTAAACTCAGTTTTTCCACAATTCCTTACATTTAACTGCAAAAAAAATTCCCTGTCTTAGGTCAGTTAGGATCACTACTTTATTTTAAGAATATGAAATGTCAGAATAATAGTAGAGAGAATTATTTATTTCAGCTTTTATTTCTTTCATCACATTCCCAGTGGGTCAGGAGTTTGCATACACTTTGTTAGTATTTGGTAGCATTACCTTTAAATTGTTTAAATTGGGCAAAAATTTTGGGTTGCCTTCTAAAAGCTTCTCACAATAAGTTGCTGGAATTTTGGCCCATTCCTCCAGACAGAACTTGTGTAACTGAGTCAGGTTTGTAGACCTCTTTGCTGGCACATACTTTTTCAGTTCTGCCCACAAGTTTTTATCGGACTGAGGTCAGGGCTTTGTGATGGCCACTGTAATACCTTGACTTTGCTGTCCTTAAGCCATTTTGCCACAACTCTGGAGGTATGCTTGGGGTCATTGTTAATTTGGAAGACCCATTTGTGACCGAGCTTTCACTTCATGGCTGATGTCTTGAGATGTTGCTTCAATATATCCACATAATTTTCCTTCCTCATGATGCCATCTATTTTGTGAAGTGCACCTAAAGCAAAGCACCCCCACAACATGATACTGCCACCCCCATGCTTCACGGTTGGGATGGTGTTCTTCGGCTTGCAAGCCTCACCCTTTTTCCTCCAAAAATAATGATGGACATTTTGGCCAAAAAGTTACATTTTTGTTTCATTAGACCAGAGGAAATTTATCCAAAAAGTAAGAGCTTTGTCCCCATGTGCACTTGCAAACTGTAGTCTGGCTTTTTTATGGCGGTTTTGCAGCATTGGCTTCTTCCTTGCCGAGCAGCCTTTCAGGTTATGTCGATATAGGACTGGTTTTACTGTGTATACAGTTACTTGACTACCTGTTTCCTCCAGCATCTTCACAAGGTCCATTGCTGTTGTTCTGGGATTGATTTGCACTTTTTGCACCAAACTCATCACTAGGAGACAGAATGTGTCTCCTTCCTGAGCAGTATGATGAATGTGTGGTCCTATGGTGTTTTTACTTGCGTACTATTGTTTGTACAGATGAACATGGTACCTTCAGGCATTTGGAAATTGCTCCCAATGATGAACCAGACTTGTGGAGGTCCTTTCTGAGGTCTTGGCTGATTTCTTTTGAGTTTCCCATGATGTCAAGCAACAAGGCACTGAGTTTGAAGGTAAGCCTTAAAATACATCCACAGGTAAATGGTTAATTGCCTAAAGGCTTGACATAATTTTCTGGAATTTTCCAAGCTACTTAAAGGCACAGTTAACTTGTGTATGTAAACTTCTCACCCACTGGAATTGTGATATTGACAATTAAAAGTAAAACAATCTGTCTGTAAACAATTGTTGGAAAAATTACTCATGGCCCAAATCTGAGCAACAGTTTATTTTAATTCTGGTCCTGACCCAACATGTTTCTCCGGTCCACATACCACGTGGAATGATGGCACTTGGGCAGTCCGCTCCTGTTTGCTATATCTGGACCACAAGCAAGCCATAGCAATGCCGCATGTCAGCCAAGAACAAAACAAATAAAGCAGAAATGGCCCAAATCTGGGCAACATTTCATTTTAATTCTGGCCCAGACCTGACACCTTTCTCCAGCCAACGTACCGCATGGAATGATGGTCCACTCGCATTTGCCAGATCCGGACCACGAGCAAGCCATAGCAATGCTGCATGTAAGCCAACAGCAAACCAAATAAACCACAACTGACCCTAATCTGGGCCACAGTTAGTTTTTATTCTGGCCCACATTCCGTTTCCTCATCTGGCCCAAATGCTGCATGGAATTATGCCACTTTGACGGTCTGGTCATGTTACCCGATCTGAGCCACAAGCAGGTCACAGCATGGCCACATGTCAGCGAAGAACAAACCAAATAAACCAAACCTGGACCTAATGTGGGCTACAGTTGATTTTTATTCTAACCCTGGTCTTTCCCACATTCCTCATGTTCATATGGCCCACATGCTGCATGGAATGGTGGCATTTTGGTAATGCACTCCTGTTTGCCAGATCTGGTCCACAAGCAGGCCATTGCGCAGCCACATATCAGCCAAGAATGAAGCAAATAAACCATAACTGTACCTTATCTGGGCCACAAAATGTATATATACTAGATATATAGAAATCTCAAACTAAATCAGGTAGGCACGTGTACTGTGTCTGCTCGTGTGTGTGTGTGTGTGTGTGTGCGTGTGTGTGTGTGTGTGTGTGTGTGTGTGTGTGTGTGTGTGTGTGTGTGTGTGCATGCTGTGCCATTAAAACTTTAGTGACTTAGTGACTGAATATCAGTGACACTGTAAGTTAATTCTGCATCAACAATATTCAACATACAGTGAAGAGAAATGTAAAAATGGCCTCCCTAAATGTTCAAATAAGTTACAGACGATCCAAAAACATTTCTGAAATAATTGCATCATCATTTATTAATATTGACAATGAAAAAGCCAATGCATGATAACATTTCCAAAAACATAACTGGGAAGCAATCCAACCATGGCAAAATAAATAAATAAATAAATAAAATAATAAACAAACACAAAATAGCTGTATAGAAAACATTGTAAAAACACACAGTTCTAAATAAAGAATAAAAAAAAGAACATGTTTCCATTAGCTGTGAATTAGGGTTAAGTTAGCTCACCCAACATAAACAAAATCTTCTGCCAATGCAGAAGTGAACGCTACAGCAACCGTGGCAACAGGAACCATCCGAACATATAGGATTTATTGACCTCCTTGACTGGACCCATCAGAGTCATGGCAATCTTGCAGGCCTTTAAGGAATACACAAATGAATAAACTCTGTTGACTCAGTAACAAAACACCGATTGTGCAATGGTGGTCAAGTGCAAAACACACACAAGCCTCTTACAAACCTTGAACAGGAATTGAGGTCAAAGCTATGGTGGCAGAGATTGAAATAATAAGGGAACAATTTGAACAAGGGCATTTGTTATGACTTTAAGTCATAGCGATAACATCATATGACTGCCCTTGTTTAAAATATTCCCTTATTATTTCAATCTCTGCCACCATTTCGATCTCTTCTGCTGTAGCTTTTATCACAACTACTGTTCACAGTTTGTGCGAGGTTTGCCACAGGAAGTGACGTTATCGTTTAAATAAAAGAAATAAATGCTGACTAATAACAAAAAGAAAACCTTTCTGTTTTGGGTTTTCTGCATTTGCTTCCAGAAATGTTAATTTGTTTTGCGACTTGAAAATGTATGTTGTTTCAGGTTTTGTAATTTTGTTTTCTCAAATGCTGCCAATGTATTTTGGTTTTGTTAATTTGGTTAACAAATCATTTGTGTGTGTGTGTGTGTGTGTGTGTGTGTGTGTGTTTGCACTTCACCATCATCGTAAGGAACAGTAAGTTAAAGGGACAGTCAGGGCCGGTCAACCCATTAGGCGACATAGGCGTGTGCCTAGGGCGGCATTGCTTCAGGGGCGCAGTGGGTGCCAATCTACCGAGCCAATTTTAGCATGTGTCCAATCTGCGTAGAACAAAATGTGCCCTGTGCGTTCCGATAGCGTGTTGTGGCGCCCCCCACAGAACATATAGACAGTGTACTAAGTGCCTTACTACCATACTACTCTTACGGTTTCTGTCATATCTGTGATTGGCAAAAACAGTGTGAGAAGTATGGATAGTATGCCATTGTGAACACGGCCATAGTCTCACAAGCACGGGGCTCGTGAATCGGAGCGATGCCCGATGAACGTATGAAATAATCTCTGTTTTGAGTCAGTTCTTCTCAATTAATTTATCTAAAGTGTGGGCTGAATCATTTGAAGCACTTTATCACACAGTAAAACATGCTTTAGAAGACAGAAGACAAAAATAATGCTGAAAGTGGATATTTACTTACAATTCATTAAAACAAAACCTGCAGCTGCATTCAATTGTCACATTCAAGTGCAGTCTGTGAATGATTGTCTACTGCAGGCAAAGACATTTTCTAAATAAAAGTGTATCAAAACACTAACATTACATGAAAGCTCTTAAAAGTGCCGAAAATGACAAAGCCAATACCATGTTTATTGGACATGTTCCTTTGAGTTGCCTACCATATAAATACCATAATATATTATAAAAATACCAAGGTTTTACCATATTATACCATCACTGTACCATGATACTGCCACAGCAGGCTTTTGAGAATGATAAGTTTGATAAACTTCATCTTGTGCTGTGTCTTAATGTGGAAAGGTGTCAATGTGTTTTTAGTCCATAGTTTAATTCATGCTACACAATATTTAGTATGTAGGCTACTAAAGAAAATGTTCAAATGATGCTCCAAAAATAACCAGAAATTAATGCTTTGGTGCTGTTTTTGCAATAAAATAAAATAAACAAATAATAAATAAAAACATAAAATCTCCCAGGGGAGCATGCCCCTTTGACCCCCTTACAACATCATGGTGTACTTGTTGGGCCCCAGACTCCCCAGTAATGATGAAAGCCTACAAATGTCCCTGCTGTGATGCACAGATCTTTTGGGCAGTCCTTTGCTTTTTCTTTCTTTCTTTCCTTTCTTTTATTTATTCATTTGTTTTGTTTTTTGAACATCTTAGACCACTTGGTTTGGTTTTTGGGCTCTTTATATTAAGTTTATTTCTATTTTCTTCTTCTGATTTTCTCCCCTTTTTCTCCCCAATTTGGAATGCCCAAGAGGCGTAGTGACTCGCCTCAATCCGGATGGTGGAGGACGAATCTCAGTTGCCTCCGTGTCTGAGACTGACAGTCTGCTCATCTTATCATGTGGCTTGTTGAGCGCATTACCGTGGAGACCTAGCGCATGTGGAGGCTTCACGCTATTCTCCGCGGCATCCACACACAACTCACCACGCGCCCCATCGAGAGCGAGAACCACATTATAGCGATCACTAGGAGGTTACCCCATGTGACTCAACCCTCCCTAGCAACCGGGCCAATTTGGCTGCTTAGGAAACCTGGCTGGAGTCACTCAGCATGCCCTGGATTCGAATTCGCGACTCCAGGGGTGGTAGTCAGTGTCTTTACTTGCTGAGCTACCCAGGCCCCCCACATTAAGTTTATTTCTATATATGGTGATACCAATTCATGATGCCTACTTAAGAAGCCATGATGTGTTTCTTCCCAGCATTGTTTTTATTAATGTTTTGCTAGATTCAATTTATACCCATTTCTGATATATTAATTATAAATTAATTTGTACTTTTTTGTGTAAAAATTAATACATTCATTTTTAGCATGTGACTGGGGGGTGACTGGAGGGTCTCGCCTAGGGTGCCAAATGGGGTAGGACTGGCACTGGAGACAGTTCATCCAAATGCAAAAATTAACAGACAGTTTCCTTTTGACTTATGTATCCCAGTATAATGTATTATACATTAAAAATTATTACACACATATAGCAAATTAGACATTGTAACTGACTTGCGGGTTTCTTGGACAGTCCGTCTTCATTCCTCTCTTTCTCTTCTCCCTCCATCTCGGTCGCTCGCAAGGTGAAGCCATCTTTTGATGTAGGATTCTACCTCTTGATCTGTTGGTGTTGCTGTGAGCCTGTTGTTTCTGACAGTCCATGAAAATAGAGAACATTGTAAAGCCATGGATGGACTACACAACTTTTAAAATCTTAGGACCCAATCTGGGGATCCAAGCATCAGCCAAGTGCATGGCATGCTGTGTCCTGCACATGGTTTGCCGGTGCCAATATTGAGAGCACTTTGAGAACATTCTGGCCACGGCAAAGGTAGTTTTTTTGCTTCCTTTGCTTCCAGATGCCCAACAGCAACAAGTTTGATGCCTGCTAGGAAGATCGGACTGCAGCTGCCCTTGCTGATGCCACCCAGGCCTGTCAACATGCGCAGCACTGATTTTATGGTCCAGCTACAAATTCCCCCTGGAACTGCCATGTGTGGGGAAAAAAAGGAGCAACTCTCGCCTTTGCTTAAAACCCAACAAAAGTTATTAGATCTGCCAATGTGTCGCAGTGTTTGACCAAGGCCTCCTGTGAAACTGCATGAATTTTAGTTAAACACAAGAAAGCTTTTGAGGATGCAGAGATTCTTGTTTTCTGGCCTCAGCTGAACATTTATATGCCAACATCAGCAACATGAACGCAATGCTGAAACAAAAAGGAGGATTACAGCTCTCAGACACAACCAAGAAGGGTTGAGATGATGGCTGAAGACACCATGCAACAGCTAACAGAGGATATACCCATTGCCTTTTGCTTCAGTTTCTCACTGGATGAGAGCCCAGATGTGTGGTGATGCACAGCTGTGTTTGGGTTCATTTCCCCAAGAAAGAAGCTTTTTGTGAGAAACTGCTGGCTTTGATACCATTGCAAGGACAGAGTAGTACAAGTGCTTGACAGTTTACATGACTTTTTCTTTTTTAGTTTGTTATAACTAGCATCAATATGTACTGTATGTCAAACATGCAAGAAAAGGAGAATGGACTCGTTAGACTGATGACAGCACAATGTAACACTTACCAGTAATTACATCTTTCAGCTGCAGTCTGTGGAAAGCTGTTTTGCCATTGATGCCACGCCAGTTGAGCTGTTTGGCAAGGGAGTTGGTAAAACAGTGCTTTATACCTCGCCAAACGCTATCCTTAATGTCAACTCCAATGACACTCAATGAAGTAATCTAAAGCCATGGATACATGTCTTATATCACACTATTCATAGTAACCCAATAAAAAAATAAAACAAGACATTATTTCACTTTTCCCTCTCCATGACACAGTAATTACACCAACAATTACTCTCTGAGAATTAGTCAACCTGTATACAGTACTTTGTCAATAGCCAGGTACTCTGAAAAAGCAATAAGAACAAACATTTTACATTGATACTTCATAAATTGTACTACAGCATCAAATGTATCAGCACCTTACCTTAATGGTGACAGTGCACTTGCCACTCTGTATTTTATGCCCACCAGCAAATTTCTGTAACATATGCACACTGACTGTTAAGGTTAAAAACATGATGACACAAAACATTACATGACAAAAACATAATGCAGGGTAATTTAATAATTCCTAGGGGATAATACAATTTTAATTTTAAATACATAGAGGAATAAATCCTGAACCAACTTCCTACAAATAAACCAACATGTGATGCCTTACTCCCACCTAAAAATTGGTATGAATTTAAAGACTTTTTGCAAAGGACAATCTATTATTGTTACTTTGTAATAATCTCAGAATCAGAATGAGCTTTATTGCCAAGTATGCTTACACATACAAGTAATTTGTCTTGGTGACAGGAGCTTCCAGTACACAACAATACAAAACAGTAACAA
The DNA here is from genome assembly GCF_019703515.2 of Myxocyprinus asiaticus. Taxonomy (NCBI): domain Eukaryota; kingdom Metazoa; phylum Chordata; class Actinopteri; order Cypriniformes; family Catostomidae; genus Myxocyprinus; species Myxocyprinus asiaticus. Next base: position 56,485,657 of record NC_059344.1, read on the forward strand.
GACTTTAAAAAATAATTAAAAATTTAATAAAAAATAAATATTGAAAAGAAAATAAAGTATATATATATATATATATATATATATATATATATATATATATATATATATATATATATATATATACACTACCAGTCAAAAGTTTTGAAACACTTGACCAAAATGTTTCTCATGATCTTAAAAATCTTTTGATCTGATGGCGTATGCTTAAATGTTTGAAATTAGTTTTGAAGACAAAAATATAATTGTACCAATTTGTGCCTTAATTTTTTTCATTATAAATCTAAAATGTAATTAAAAAAAATAATAAAAAAAAATAACATTTTTGAAATTGACTTGGACCAAATAATAAAGAAAAGCAGCCAATAAGTGCCCAGCATATAGATGGGAACTCCTTCAATACTGTTTAAAAAGCATCCCAGGGTGATACCTCAAGAAGTTGGTTGAGAAAATGTCAAGAGTACATGTCTGCAAATTCTAGGCAAAGGGTGACTACTTTGAAGATGCTAAAACATATCACAGTTTTGATTTATTTTGGATTTTGTTTAGTCACAACATAATTCTCACAGTTCCATTTATGTTATTCCATAGTTTTAATGACTTTATTATTATTCTAAAATGTGAAAAAAAAAAAAAAAAACAATTATAATAAAGAATGAGTAAGTGTTTCAAAACTTTTGACCGGTAGTGTATATATATATATATATATACATATATATATATATATATACACATACACACATACATACATACATACACACACAGACACACACATACATACATACATACATACATACACACATACACATACTTAGTGCAAATCTAAATACAAATCGGTTATATACAGTGCAAGGTAATGTAATGGTAGAAGAGATTGGATGTGTTGGATAATATAAAAAGACTAAGCTGTGTACTGCACATTAATTATTGCTCAATGGGGCAGTTTTAACTGTTCATGAGAAGGATAGTGTGAGGGAAAAAAAAAACTGTTCCTGTGCCTGACGGTTCTGGTGCTCAGAGCTCTGAAGCTCAAAACAGTTCAAAAAGGTAGTGGGCAGGGTGAGTGGGGTCCAGAGTGATTTTTCCAGCCTTTTTCCTCACTCTGAAAGTGTATAGTTCTTGAAGGGAGGGCAACCAATAATCCTCTCAGAAGTCCGAACTGTCCTTTGTAGTCTTCTGATGTCTAATTTCGTAGCTGAACCAAACCAGACAGATATTGAAGTGCAGAGGACAGACTCAATGACTGCTGAGTAGAACTGTATCAGCAGCACCTGTGGCAGGTTGAACTTCCTCAACTGGCAAAGGAAGTACAACCTCTGCTGGGCCTTTTTCGCAATGGAGTCAATGTGGGTCTCCCACTTCAGGTCCTGTGAGATGGTAGTGCCCAGGAACCTGAATGACTCCACTGCTGCCACAGTGCTGTTTAGAATGGTGGGGGGGGGCCAGTGTTGGGGTCCTAAAGTCCACAATCATCTCCACCGTTTTGAGCGTGTTCAGCTCAAGGTTGTTTTGACTGCACCAGACAGCCAGCTGTTCAACCTCCCTTCTGTATGTATCTCATAAAAGCTTTGAATTGATAGGGGAAAGCATGTGGTAATTTGTGCATTATTGTTAGTGTTAATGAAACATTGCTGTCACAAAGTAATAAAACTAGTTAGTGCAGTATTATGTCCAATGTATACAAACATGAATGTCAAATGACATTATAATTATATAAATAATTATTATTTTATTGTTATGCCATTATAAGACATGAGTTAGGCAAATACTTTCACCTGGAGAACCGACCGCTTATCATTCATTTCAATGATTGACTCAGCTGTCAGCTCCCTTAAAAATGTGATTGTGACATCTCTTCACATTTTCTGAAAACAGAGACTGTTATACTAAGTTGTTTCTCTCTGAATCTTCTTCCCCGCAGTTAAAACATCCGTTAAAGTTTGTTACATTATTAGCAATGGCTCTGAACGGTGGTTAAATGGCAATGTTGTGGCAGTGTTGTGACAACCTCACCAGACAATGTAGAAATACCAACCTTTTGGCCATGTTGTTACAATGTTGTTAAATTGTTGGCTATGTAGCTAATTTGGTAGTATAAATGTACACAGGATGGGTTAAAGTGCCTGCGTACCTCCACCATTATATTTAGGGAAACAGTATGTATGAGCTAGGAATTAAATTAAACTGTCCTTATTCTACATTATTATGTAGGGAAATTTATAATGGAATTAGTTGCGATCGACAACCATTATAAATTAGATAAATGACAAATAACTAGAAAACCCTTGAGATGTGCCAATGCTGCACTGATGCTGTGGAGCATCCAGTCAGAGAAACAATGAATGAAGAACCACCTATAGAGGAGCTCAGCAAGACAATCAGTGGCATCAACTCACCAAAAGTCAAGGTATGGCAAGTCCAGATGACGTCATTAAATTGTACAATATCACGTGACAATATCAATTAAATCCTGAATACTTTAATCTTTCCTGAGAATCCTGACCATCTCAACAGGTATAGGCCTACTCTAACTGCTAATATATCGACTTCAACCTAAAACAAATACAGTGCATCCGGAAAGTATTCACAGCGCTTCACTTTTTCCACATTTTGTTATGTTACAGCCTTATTCCAAAATGGATTAAATTCATTATTTTCCTCAAAATTCTACAAACAATACCCCATAATGACAATGTGAAAGAAGTTTGTTTGAAATCTTTGCAAATTTATTAAAAATAAAAAACGAAAAAAATCACATGTACATAAGTATTCACAGCCTTTGCCATGACACTCAAAATTGAGCTCAGGTGCATCCTGTTTCCACTGATCATCCTTGAGATGTTTCTACAACTTGATTGGAGTCCACCTGTGGTAAATTCAGTTGATTGGACATGATTTGGAAAGGAAAACACCTGTCTAAATAAGGTCCCACAGTTAACAGTGCATGTCAGAGCACAAACCAAGCCATGAAGTCCAAGGAATTGTCTGTAGACCTCCGAGACAGGATTGTATCGAGGCATAGATCTGGGGAAGGGTACAGAAAAATTTCTGCTGCATTGAAGGTCCCCATGAGCACAGTGGCCTCCATCATCCATAAATGGAAGAAGTTTGGAACCACCAGGACTCTTTCTAGAGCTGGCCATCTGGCCAAACTGAGCGATCGGGGGAGAAGGGCCTTAGTCAGGGAGGTGACCAAGAACCCGATGGTCACTCTGACAGAGCTCCAGCATTTCTCTGTGGAGAGAGGAGAACCTTCCAGAAGAACAACCATCTCTGCAGCACTCCACCAATCAGGCCTATATGGTAGAGTGGCCAGACGGAAGCCACTCCTCAGTAAAAGGCACATGACAGCCCGCCTGGAGTTTGCCAAAAGGCACCTGAAGGACTCTCAGACCATGAGAAACAAAGATTGAACTCTTTGGCCTGAATGGCAAGCATCATGTCTGGAGGAAACCAGGCACCACTCATCACCTGGCCAATACCATCCCTACAGTGAAGCATGGTGGTGGCAGCATCATGCTGTGGGGATGTTTTTCAGCGGCAGGAACTGGGAGACTAGTCAGGATCGAGGGAAAGATGAATGCAGCAATGTATAGAGACATCCTTGATGAAAACCTGCTCCAGAGCGCTCTGGACCTCAGACTGGGGTGAAGGTTCATCTTCCAACAGGACAACGACCCTAAGCACACAGCCAAGATAATAAATGTGTGGCTCCGGGACAACTCTGTGAATGTCCTTGAGTGGCCCAACCAGAGCCCAGACTTGAACCCGATTGAACATCTCTGGAGAGATTTGAAAATGGCTGTGCACTGATGCTCCCCATCCAACCTGATGGAGCTTGAGAGGTCCTGCAAAGAAGAATGGGAAAAACTGCTCAAAAATAGGTGTGCCAAGCTTGTAGCCTCATACTCAAATAGACTTGAGGCTGTAATTGGTGCCAAAGGTGCTTCAACAAAGTATTGAGCAAAGGCTGTGAATACTTATGTACATGTGATTTTTTTCGTTTTTTATTTTTAATAAATTTGCAAAGATTTCAAACAAACTTCTTTCACGTTGTCATTATGGGGTATTGTTTGTAGAATTTTGAGGAAAATAATGAATTTAATTCATTTTGGAAAAAGGCTGTAACATAACAAAATGTGGAAAAAGTGAAGCACTGTGAATACTTTCCGGATGCACTGTATTTGCCATGACAAATGTGGGCCATGTTAGGCTTACGCCCTGATTAGCCAATGCTGACTATGCCGTATATTTGCCAAAAGTGGCCTTAAAATGTTATTAATTATTTGTGCCATATTTGCCATATCATATGTGGGCCACTTTAGGCTCACACCCACATTAGCCAGTGCTTACTGTGCCTTACATTTGCCAAAAGTGGTCCAAATTTGGTGTAATGTGTCATATGTGGGCCGCTTTTGGTTCACATCCAGATTTGCCTGTACCAGCTGTGCCTTATCTTTACCTAAAGTGGCCTAATACTGTTCAACAACATTTGGGCCATATTTATCATGTCAAATGTGGGCCACATTAGGCTCACACCCTGGTTAGCCAGTGCTGACTGTGCCTTACATTTGCCAAAAGTGGTCCAAATTTGGTGTAATGTATTCATAGTAATATTTACTATGTCATATGTGGGCCACTTTTGGTTTACACCCAGATTAGCCTTTGTTGACTATGCCATATTTTTGCCTAAGGTGGCCCACATTTGTTTTGTGACATTTGGGCCATATTCACTATTTACAACATGGGCCACCTTAGGGTCACATACAGATTACACATTGCTGTGAGCACCGCATCTTTGCCTAAAAAGGCCTACGTGTGATTTTGGATATTTGGGCCATATTTGCTATTTTACATGTGGGCCACTTCAGGCTCACATCCATTTTGTCCGGGCCAGAAGGCAGCCAGCAGTGCTGCATCATTGCCTGAAGTGGCCCACATCCGTCTGCTATCTCGGAAACGACTTGCCAAAACTATAGTTTGCTGATATTAAATCTGTGGAGTGGTTAAAGCATTAGTTTTGATGACTTCAACATAAGTGTATGTACATTTCTGTCTTCAAATGTATATAGCTTTATAAAGTGCATGCCATCAAAGAGAATTTAAGTCTATCCCTCACAGCCTCATTTTCATTCAAGTCAAAAAATGAAATACAGTGCTACTGTGAATAAGGTCTATGCAGCTGCAAGGGATTTCTCTGTGGTTGCTTGGGTGTATTGGGTGAATGCTAGGTGGTTACTAACTGATCCGAGTCCAAAAAGCCCACCCCCAAATCTCTATGATATTTTAGTCTCGAGATATGGCTCAGGTGCCTCCTTCAATGCAGTCTAATGGGATTTTTTAAGCAGAAATCGTATTGTGATCCCTAAAAAAGTAATACCACATCTCTCCTCAAGTCACACAATTGGAGTATCATTAATGTCCATAGCACAACTGTGTGTGACAAGATACACACCAAAGTTTAATACTAATTCTGCGTTCCATTCAAGTCATATGTGGGATATTCCTACTTGATATCTCCGATCTCTGACAATAAAGGAATTCCAGTGCCAGATGCTCAGAAGATGATGTGTAAGGAAACAAAACTGCAATGCTTCCGCAATCTTAGCAGGTGTTTGACTATAACCAGAGATGTCTCCTTGCAACCCAACTGATAAACAATGCTGCAATGCTAGCATTTGTGCTACAGGTTTACGATTATCAAAAGGGGGTATAATATACCATGTTAGATGCACCTGTTTCTGCACGCATTTGTTAAAAAAGCTTTAATATCATGTAATGTAGTAACTTTGTCTCATTTATCGATCTTACTTTGTATATCTCCCTGAGTGCTGAAATGTTTGTGTGACCTCTCGCACCTGCATCTCGGCGAAATCGGAGTAGAAAATTTCCCCAGTTGGAATTCCAATTTCAAGTGGTGTTCCATTGAACTTTTCCTAGTAGGAAGTTGAAACTTTCCGAGTTGAATGGAATGCAGAATTAGGGTTAGGGGTTTGTTTAAATCATTAACCTTAAAGGTGCACAGAGTAACTTTTTGCTTGTGTCATCTTGGACTTACAGTGACACATAGTGGTGTGGATGCAGCATCATTCAAAATCAATAAATTTCAGTTACAGATGCTATTGTAGAAATTCACTATTCACAATCAGCTGATTAAATGATTAATTTAATCCAAGAGTGAAAGTGTCAAATAACAAGATGGTTACTGAGAATAAGTGAGTAGTATTCAGCTGGTCATGTGATTCTAAAATGGCAGCCCCCATGAGGGCACCCCTGCCCCATGTAGAATAAAACAGGTTTTATAAGATTACTAATATGACTAGAATCCTCATCTCATGTGAGTGGTGATGATTTTATATGTTTCAAAATTACAATAAATATTTATAAGAGTAAAACATTTTTAATGGGGAAAACATTACAGAGTGCACTTTTAAGTATGTACAATACTAATATTGCTTCTTGCCTTAGAAAGCACTTCTAATGAAACAAGCATAGAAAAATATAATTCAAACACGATCATTGTTACTTTCTATATGTGAAAAAAAAACTGCTTAAGTAATATTAAATACCTTTAAATGCAGTTTATGAGTTATTATTACTCTAAAGACACCTATACTGAGCCCTGAGGGCACTTCCTGGTTTTCTTTATCTTGTCAAGAGCATTGCAGCTAATTTACTGTTGGAGGCGTGAATGATGCTCATTGGACAGGGACAAGTCCAATAAATACCTAAGCTAATGAATAGCTTGTTGCTGGCAAGCTGCTTTGACAACAGTGCTTGTTGCTTTGGAAGGCTTTTCTGTGTGCGCATGGTGTGGATTTCCTTTGGGATTTTCCTCCTTTGTATACCAAGGCATCTAGTACGGGCCCCAGCACACCTGTGAAATTAAAATATTTTGAAGAATTTCAATCATATCATCAGAGCCTAGCGTTTGTAAACTGGATATGGGAGGAGTGTGCTAAAGAAAGAGAGAAAGTAAAAAAAGAGGATGAAGAATGGCCAAAGCCAGAATAGAATTATTCAAGGAGAAATGGCACCTGGCCTAGGGGAAATCAAGGCTGCCTTCAGCAGGATTACTCTTGGCACAATACAGACATGGTCTTGTTTGATGTCCCCCTCCCATCTGTCTTGTATGTAGTCTTTTATCTCACTCTAAAGTAATATAGTCTTCACTGCAATTCAATAATGGCCCAGCCGAGCCTGTCAGCCTGGGTTTACTGGTTATCTCAGACGGCGGGCCCCTACCACTACAAGTGATGTGTTTGTATGCACACATGAGAGCATGTGGGTTTCCAATGTTGAAGGAGGTATGTGTGTTAGTATCTGTGTTTTACATTGTATGTTCAAGTGTGCTGGTAATCCCTTCTGTGATCTAAATGAGAGCTCAGTACTAGTGATAGCAATATCGCTTGGACTTTCCAAAACAACTTGTATCCTAATTGCATAAAAAAGGCAGATAAACTCCAGCCTAACCCTGGAAATCAAAATTGACATACTGTATCTCTGCAATTGGTTGCAATTTAGCTAATGACTGACAGCGGTGTTACTTTTTGAGCCTCTCTTACTGAGAAAAGGAGGAATGACTGATGCACTAAACTATTTAAATAGCACTCTCTCTCACACACAGTTGATGATGGACTAATAGGTATGTTGAAACTGAAATGAATGGAATGGAAAACCAAACAAGAACATAACTGATATGTGGTTTATAAAATAAATAGGAAGAGGTTTTCTAGTCAGATCTAGAATTTTGCCCAATCAAGGACATGCAGAGCATAAAAGCAAAGCATCATTTCCCATTATTTCTATGATATGATTAAAAATAGCAAATCATCAGTGATTCACTAGTCTCAGCCTCGGCCACAGTCCTTCCACTAACCGTCAGATAAATATTGGACTCAAAACTGAAAAGCACTTTTTCAATCTGGTAAGCTCTAATCTGATTGGCTAACTTTACACAACTTCAGGGAGTAAGAGTACACGTTTTTTTTTTTTTTTTATCAGTCCACCATGAAACCAAGTCATGTTGAGGTATCAGTGTAACCCAGGCTTAAAGGTGCAGTATGTAAGATACAGAAACCCTTGAACTTTTGAAAGTTACGAAGCAAGGTAGCTTGCAATTCGTCAGCGTTAGCAGGCAAGAACAAGTTAGCTAAAATTACACAGATCAATCCTTATGGCACTATATTTCACATGCTTTGCAGTTATGTAAGCTTACCTGTCCAATAAGAAGAATGCCAATTTAGGGTTGGTTTTGATCCCCAAAACCGAACGAAGATCCCTCCAGGAGTCAAATGCCCTGTCGATGTTCACTGTAGTTTTCGCTCGACCACGATCATGTTCCCGCTTAGCCAGACTGGATTCAATATATAAATTTTATTTATTATTTTGGCTTAATCTGCATTTGTGTAGGAGTCGGTGTTGTGCTGGGAGCCGGATGTTTGCTGGATTCCATCTTTAAGATAACATTACCTAGTGTTGCGGTTTGTTGTCGCTGTTGAATAGAAGAAGAGAAGCTATTACTGGCTGAGGCAAGGCTCTCGAGAGCGCACATAAACGTCACATCCTTTGAATTTTCCCAGCAAAACCGACCCGCTCCCTTCGCATGAAAATCAGTCTACAGGCTTTAATAGGCAACGCAGGAAGTCTGGGAAGGGCTCATTGTTTAAGTTGCATTACAAGCCGTTCACACATTGGCAAAAAAAAAAGGTGAATATTACATGAAAGTTGTTACATATTGCACCTTTAAGATATATTTAGAGCCAAACATAAAAAAAAATATAAATAAATAATGAATCAGACAAGTGAAATTGAATAAAACATGTTTTTATTTAAATAAATATAACTTAAAACAGAATAAAAATAAAAATAAAACAGAGGAATTATGCTGCAGATGTGAACTGACCAATCAGGTTAATCCTGTAGTTAACCTGCCCCACCCATTTCAGAAAAAACTTGCTGGAACAGCATCAGAGAGAGACTTGTGGAAGAAAGGAGAGAAATCAGACCAAAATAAGCCTTAAATCAAAACTTAAAAACCCGTAGAAAGTTTATTACTTATAAACTTACCTTTGATGAGTGATCTAAACATTTGTTTAAGCTGGAGAATTCTGAGAAAACCAGAGTGAAAACCTAATTAATTACAGACACATGGGAGAAACAACACACAAACTGTTGTTGTTTCAAATGGGAATTGGTGAGTTTTATGTTCATACTGAGTGATGTTTTGAATTATATGTCTGAACTACTGTGTTAGTTGAAAGTTTAACAATATTTTCACTGTTTATATGATTAATACTGCTGTATGATGTCTATTTTAATTAAGAACCTTGTGATTGTAAACTGACTTAAATAAGCAGTGCTGAGTTGAGTTAAAAATAAATAGGAACTAAACCTAAAAATAGTTCAAACTAAAAAGGAACCTATATAGGAGTGGGAAAAGGTTTAAAAACCAAAAGAAGTTATTTATAATAATCAATTGTTTTTGTATTTTTTCCTTTTTTTCTTTTTGTTTTATTCTTTTGTTTTTTTGTTTTGTTTTTTTTGGTAATCCATTTCTTTTGGATTATTTTTGTTAATACCAATTCAGCTTTACAAAACATTCAACATCAACAAAGCTTTATTTTCCTAATTGAGCGTGCATGTTTGCTGCCACCTCCTTCGGTACCTAATCTTCTGATGGCCCACCTGGTTTACTTTTACCTTGAGTATTTCTTTAGTGACACACAGGTGTTACAAACAATTTGGCAAGTCACCCGCCAGGATGCAGAAAAGCACTTAAGATAACGCTACACTTTGAGTATTACCCAAAAATACCTACAAATTGTTAAATAAGTGCAACAAAAACAAAATCTAAGTAGAAGTTTTAAAAATCCTAATTCCTAGACGAAGAAATAATAGACTTTGTGAAGGAATACGATTAATTTGCTAGAATTATTCCTTTCATTTATCCTAGCACAGAGTCTCAGAAGTCTGTGATAGTGGAGTACAACTCTAGTCAGGCAGTGCAGAATCTCCAACAACTGCTGCCATACGCTCAAAAAGTAAGCAATAATCCTAAAATTTCCTTTCATGTATGTAGCAGCCCTGTCAGATATCTACACTCACAAAGTGGGAAAAGACACAACTCAGATTTACCTTAATGAGTTAAAAGCCTTGGCAAAGCACAGTGGAAAATATTATGCAGAAATTCTCAAAGAGATGTGATCCCTGATTGGTGAAACTGTAACCCCAATGCAGAATCCTGAGTGAGCTATTGCTGTAACCCTTGACAACGCACATGCTGAGACTCTAGTCCAATCTATGGCTGATCCCATCTTCCCTAAGCAGCCTCAAATAGCATCAGCTGCTGCACAGAGTAAAACTGTTCCATTGATACCAGCAACTGGAATCATCTCAGTAACTCAGTAACACATTTTCTCCTAGTGATCTTAACACACCTGAAATCCAAAGGGTTGTAGTGGAGCACATTGTGTGTAGTAATGACCTTGTAGCGCATGGCAATTCACCAGTAAGGCTCTGAACTTTCTCAAGAAGAACCCCTCGTCCTCCAAATGAGGTTGACTATGAAACTTGGCGTGTTAGTGTGGAACTGCTCTTTCAAGACCCAGTGGTGTCTGACTTTCATAGATTATGTAAAATATAGTATGTAAAAGCCTTCTTCCCCCAGCTGCTGACATTGTCAGGTCTGTTATGGTAAATGGTCTGCACTTATGTAGTGCCTTTTTTAACCTTAGTGGTTCCAAAGTGCTTTACACTGTGACTCATTCACACACACACTAATGATGGCAGAGCTGCCATGCAAGGCGCTAGCCTGCCATTGGGAGCAACTTGGGGTTCAGTGTCTTGCCCAAGGACACTTTGGCATGTGGAGTCATGTGGGCCAGGAATTGAACTGCTAACCCTGCGATTAGTGGCCAAGCCGCTCTACCACCTGAGCCACAGCCACCCACATTATTTACATTCAGTTACTTGACTCAGCATTTGCCAGCATGGAAGATGGTGATTAATTATTTGCCAAGTTCATGAACATCTTTCAGAACCCTGGTGAAAAACCATCTGTTTACCTGCAACGGCTGCATGTAGCACTACAATTAACTGTGAAACGAGGTGGAGTTCTCAACTCTGATGTAAACAAGCATCTTCTAAAACAGTTATGTAGGGGATGTTGAGAGAGTTCCTTGATCCTGGAATTACAGCTTGAGCAGAAAAAAACAATCACCACTATCATTTGCAGAGTTAATGACCTTGTGGGAACTGAGGAAGATAAACATGTTTCCAAGAGTGCATGAATGAAACAACATTTAGGAACTGTTAAGCAGCATGCTGTGATACAATCTCAGACAACAGGTGATGAAGTAGCCCAACTTAATTCTGTTACTACTCAGTTATCCAGCCAAATAGCTGAGCTTCTAAGTCAACTTACCACTCTGATATCAAAACAGCAGAAGAATAAAACCAGCTCAAAGCCTAATGTTCTTAAAATGTCAAACAGAAAAGGCACAGAGAATGCCAATAGGACCACAGGCAAGCAGCAAAATGCCAGACCCAAACCAGACTATTGCTTCAAATGTGGTGAAGACGGGCATATAGCCAGTTTTGTTCAAATGACCCAAATCCTGTACTAGTAGCAGAAAAGAGAAAATAACTAGAAAAATGGCAGATTGAGTGGGAGTTGCGTAATGGCACTCCCAAGCCTCAGTTAAACTAGGCACAGTTCCTGAACAGGGACTGAAATTGGTATAGCATGTCCCAAATGTCCTAAATTACTGATGGCTCAAACAAAACCCAAACCGCAGTGTCCCAGCTTACCCAAGGGGTTAATTTGTGCTTAATGCACTGCTCAAATAGGCATTGCAGGAACAAAATGCAACTGCTTGCTCGATACGGGTTCGCAAGTTACCACCATTCATCAGTGCTTTTATAATGAACACTTGTCCGACCAACAAATTCATTCTCTAGACCAGAGGTGCCCAAACTTTTTCCTACAAAGGGCCAAAAATCAAACTTGATTGAGGGCTGTAGGCTAAAAGAGAACATTGCATTATAACAAACTCAGGGCATGAAATTCATTCCGAAAATGACAACGTTGTTTTGGCTATTTAATTAACAGCCTACAAAACAAATACACTGACACAGAGGAGTAGATGGCAGCATTTCTCCAGATTTGGAAAGAGGAGCTTATGAAAAAAAACTTAGCAACTCCTTCAAGCCAATTGAATAAAACAATGAACAGTAGTCAGAGATATGATTTAAACACCAAAAGTGGTTAAAGTTCTGTAAAGTCAAGTCATTTTTATTTGTGTAGCGCTTTTCACAACACACATCGTTTCAAAGCAGCTTTACAGAAAATCATGCATTAACAGAAAATGAAACTGTAATATCTATAAAGTCTTAGAGTGATCATTATTTAGTTAGTTGTTTATAAAAATTAAATAATTAAATAATAATTGTATTTAGAACCCCTGTGAGCAAGCCGAAGGCGACTGTGTCAAGGAACACAAAACTCCATAAGATGTTGGTTAACGGAGAAAAATAACTTTGGGAGAATCCAGACTCACTGTGGGGGCCAGTTCCCCTCAGGCTAAACAACATGAATATAATGCCATTATTAGTTATTTGTGTGCAGTGCAAGTCATGGTTTAAAATTTGTAAACTAAGTTTTAAGGTCAGTGTTTAAAAAAAAAAAAACTTTTTATGAACTGTAAGATTAATGACTAATGTCTTTTAAATCCAGTAAAATTATTATTGTATAATTAATGATGTTTTATTTAACATCGTGGTTATTTAACACATCCATATGTAGAGCCCTACTAAATCTATTAGTAGTCTATTCATTGTTCTTTCATAACTTTAAAGGCTTTCTTTAATCTTTACAATTATATGTAAATTGGGTATACAAAATTATATTTCAACAATGCGTTTTGTAACACTGTCTAAAAGGGTAAAAAAAAAGGTGTTTGTTGTTTATTTTTGGTTTGTAATTTTATATTTGTCATTTTATGTTTAAAAGTTTAAAATTGATGTGGAAGTGGTAGAAATAATAGGAAGGTGTATTTTAGGAGATACCTTTAAATTGTTTAGAAATGAAGTGTTTATAATCTGACCCCTAGAGTTCAAGGGGCGGGGTCACGAGAAAAAAGAGGAGATTTTTTTTCTAGAGAGTTCGGGGGTGCAAGAAGCAAGAGAAAAGAGTACGCACATGTAGTGTCTAAAGACTGAGAAAAAGAAAAGGATTTTGATTTGAAAGTAGAAACATTGAACAGCTTAAAGACTGTTGATGGGAGGAACTGAGTGTCGACGAGACGCTGAGCTCAGAAATTATAGTTTATATTCAACAGTTGCGTGAACCTAAAGTGTGTGCTCGTGTGCAACGCTCCGAGAGAGTGTCGCAGTTTATCTTGACCTTTTTTGTTTCATCTTCGAAAGTATTCGGAAGAGAGACAATACCCGTGTTTTATTTTACATTAAAGTGTTAAGAAATTGTTGAAGTGTTCGGAGCTCAAGAGATGACTGAGTGAATGCGGAGCGATTTATTAGGAGAGACCGACGTGCTTTCGTGGCCTGTGCTGATCGGGCCTATCTACAAGATGGAGGATTTGCCTGGACATGTCATCCGATTAATCTTTGGAAGAGGTGGTTTGTGATGGATGCATGGACGACTGGATCTGCTGATCATTTCATTGGTGCATCTTCAAATCTGGTACTGTGTTGTTTTTTTGGAATCGCTATCTTGTGGGATCTTGTACTCCTAACTGTTCGCTAACACATTAATTTGAGCTCTTACTTTGCGCGCCTACAAGAGACGTAAATCCCAGCTGGGTAATTTTCTTTTTTTTTTGTATTTGTTTGGGAATGTATTTTTATTTTTTTTATTTTATTTATTTATTTATTTTTTTGAGTATAATGTGAATCTGAATGTTTCATATTTAGTGTGAAATTTGTATTCCATGTGATCACTCATTTGAATTTATTTATTTTTCAAGTTCTTTTGTTTCATATGTGTTGATTTCAATTGACAGTGTTATTAGTTGCTTCAGTTTCAAAGAGGAAATAAGAAAAAAAAAGTCAAAAGAATAAATACAGTGTTTTAGTATTATAATCTCCTGTGATCTTTCTGCAGAGAAAGGGGGAGGTTAAAGGGGACATCTGAGTAAATTTAGTTGAGATTGGGGTTTACACGATGTAATGTGGGCACAGTGGTTCATCTACGAAGTTATTTCCAAATTTAACATTAGATATTAAACAGTAAAAATCTGAAGGTCCTGGGTTGTATTTAATTATTAGACATTACTTGGTTAATAAATACTCTTTATGACTAAAGTAAATTTAGATGTGCCTCTCACCTGTAGTTTTTTTTAGTTTGAATTTCCCCTAGACATACTTGTATTTTGAGCCAGTGCATTGGTGAGAGGCCAACACATATATTATTTTTGTTCATATTATTAGTAACTACATTGTAGCATTTGGTATTTTTATTGCAGGAGCATGACACGGAACTGATGCGGGCATTAGGAGATGAGTGCCCGTCTGTGCGCATTTATGGTGCGAGCATCCACCACTGACACGGCAACATCTGCACAACGGACGGCACGAAACAAATAATGTTCAGCGAAAATTCAAATACAGATTGCGATGTGTGTATTTGGAACTATATCAGATGGCAGGGGACATTTTTTTGCCCAGAGCCTCCTTTAAATTCCAACCCTGGATGGAACAAGAGATGGAGATGAGAGATGAAACAGGTGTTTAAGTGTCTCTCTTCATCATGCAGCTGGACATTACATAAAGCATTTTTGCTATACCTTTCTTGCAAATGAGCTGCATTATGACTGAGGGAGCGTCAAGATATGAAAACCACACGTGCTTGCAATGTTAACAGCTTTGTTTATTATAAATAGGAACGATAGTTTTATCGCGTCACTCGCTTACGGAGACGTGGTATAACATCATTTACATGTTGAATTAACAGGTTTAGAAAAGATGTTACAGATGTATAAACCTAAGTTCAGTAATTCCATGACAGAGCACTTCCTCACTGCGTGTGCTTACATTTCTGACACTGCTGACAGCTGCCTAAGAGAGAAATTGAAAGAAAGACAGAACGGATTTACATGCGCAGCTTCTGGAATCACAGTTTGATTCAAAAACAAGTTTATTGATTTGTTAATCTCTATCTATTGGTTTCACTAATTTGTAGCTGCACTGTAAAGTGAATAAAAGTGTGCTGGAATTTCCCGCATTATGAACATGGAAATTGCGGCAATTATTAAAATTGTGCGCAATACCCTTAATCCCTCAACAAATTTCAGGCTCTGCAAACTGTATTATATTAAAATATTAAAATTACCCTGGTATCCCTCCTTTATTATTTCATTTTACAAAAAACATTACTCTGCAGTATGCTAAATTAATGCAATGAAAAGCTGCATCAATAGCATTTTTTTCCACTCTTGTCTTGTATACGTCAAGGCGGCCCAAATCAAAGGTCATTTGGCCTGCGGGCCCTAGTTTGGGCATCTCTGCTCTAGACAATCTGTTAGAAGATTAGGGTGCAAATGGGCAAAGTGTCCCCTATCTTGTATATGTTGAAATAACCATCACCTTCCCAAAAGACTTTGTAGGAGTTGACATGAAAGTCCCCACCCTAGCCTTGATTGTTCAAGATCTTTCTCCAAAGTCTCAACTGTCAGTGCTAGTTGGCATGAATACCTTGGATGAGCTGTACATAGAGTTAGATAGCCAAGACTTTTCTCCCATGTTTGGCTACAAACAGGTGCTGAAAACCTTACCGTTGTGCCAAAGGCAAAGTACAGAGGGAAATATTGGAAAAGTACCTGAAAAGTGCACTCAAGTAATTCCAGCTGGCCAAAGTTGAATCCTTTGTGGTTCATTTGCAGTCAGAGAGCCACATTCTGATAAGTGGGTAATTGTTGAGCATCCTTCAGCTTCTCCCTTGCCTGGAGGTCTAATCGTGAAGACTTGCATGGCCAGGCTTGGGGACAAGCAACGTTGTCACTTACCTGTTGTAGTAGCCAATAAAACAGCTCATGATGTCACGATCCCTCCCAGATGCATTATAGCTGAACTAAATGCTGTACAATCTATACTTCCCAAAGAGCAAGAGTAAGCTGAACCCACCCAAAAAGTGGTTCAAGAATTCAACTTTGGTGATCCACATATTCCACCTGAGCAGAAGGAAGACTTACTCAGAAACTGCAGAGTATCTCTGGTGTGTTTTCTCTGCATCCTTTTGGATTTTGGATGTACAGATAAGGTTAAGCATCAAATCAACCTTGTAGATGAGGCACAATTCAAGCATCAGGGTAGACCCATACACCTTGAAGATATAGAAGCTGTTAGAAAACATCTCCAGGAACTGCTCAGTGCAGGAGTTATCAGAGAGTCAGAATCCCCTTTTTCTTCACCAATTGTGGTGGTAAGGAAGAAGTGTGGAGACATTCGTCTGTGCATTGTTTACCGCAAGTTAAATCAGCAAACAATAAAGGACACGTATGCACTTCTGAAGTTGGAGTAAATGTTATGGCTCTTACTGGATCACAATGGTTCTCAGTCCTTGATCTAAAATATGGCTATTATCAGATTGAAGTCGAAGAAGCTGACAAACCAAAGACTGCTTTCGTGTGTCCATTTGGAGTTTATGAATTTAATCATATGCTGCAAGGAGTTAGAAATGCTCCAAGCACATTTCAAAGAATAGTGTAAAATGTATGGCTGACATAAATCTCTATGAAGTTCTTGTATTCATAGATGAAATTATCATTTTCTCCAAGGATTTGGAAGAACACGAGGAAAGACTAATGAGGGTTCTGAACATGCTCAGAGAATATGGCCTTAAACTTGCCAATCCACAAAAATCTGAAAGAGTTGATCCTTCCTTGGGTTAATTGGTTATCGCAGATTCATTAAGGACTCTTCCAGGAAGGTTAAACCTCTCAATGAACTGACTTCTGGATATCCACCTACCAGAAAGAACTAAGTCACAATATAGTGCCAGATATCGTAACCCAAAAGAGCCCTTTGGTGGCAGGTGGACCACCACATGCCAGGAAGCATATGACTTAATCATTAAAGAACTTACAACTGCTCCAGTGTTGGCGTTTGCTAACCCGAAACTGCCTTACATCGTACACACTGATGAGAGTACTACTGGCTTAGGAGCTTCCCTTTATGAGGAACAGGACAGACAACTCGGAGTTATCACCTATGCGGGCAGAGGACTTTCACATAGTGAATCAAGGTATCCTGCTCACAAGCTTGAATTTCTTGCCCTTAAGTGGGCAGTTGTCAAAAATTTCATGATTACCTCTATGGTAGCTCATTCACTGTTATAACAGAGAGAAATCCCTTAATCTATGTACTTTCCACTGCTAGGCTTGATGGAACCAGTTACAGATGGTTAGCTGTGCTGTAAACCTATAACTTCAAGTTGCAGTACAGGTCAGGAAAGCAGAACAAAGATGTTGACGGGTTGTCCACAAAGACCACATTCTACTGCTGTACCTGACATTTATGCACATAAAGATCAGTGCGGAGGACTACCACTTATTCTGTATCTGTCCAACTCTGAAATTCAGTGCTTTCAATCAGCTGATCCTTGTATTCGAGAGGCTATTAGCACAAATTGAAATTGGAGGAACTCCGTCCACTTTGGTTAGAAATGCACTTCCCAGATTGGCTTACCTTCTTAAAGAGAAGGGTTGTCTAGAATTACATGATGGAATCCTATACAGAAAAAAGAAAATTGGGGAGAAATCAACTAACCAACTTGTCTTACCTGAGTAGCTCCATGCTGATATTCTTAAAAATCTGCATGATGACCTCAGTCACTTTAGGCTTAGTCCGAAGCCGATTCTATTGGCCCAAGATGCCTGCTGATGTAGAGCACAAGATTAAGATATGTGGTCGATGTTTGATAAGGTCTTGTCTGAAAGAGCTGTACCACTTGTTAATATTGTGACTACCAGACCCTTGCAACTGGTCTGTATGGATTTTCTTAATTCAGAACCTGATCATAGCAAACAAAGGATGTGTTAGTAATAAATGACTATTTTACAAAGTACGCGCTGGCTATCCCTACACCAAACGAAAAAGCCAAGACTGTTGCAAAATGTCTGTGGGAGCATTTCATTCCACAGTGATCAAGGGCCAGACTTTGAGTCCCGTTTGATAAAAGACTGCAAGATAGCTGGGATACAAAAGATTAGAACAACACCGTACCAATCCAGGGGAAATCCTGTTGAGAAATTCAATAGGACTCTTTTAAATATGCTGGGAAACCTGGATACCAAAAACAAAAGCTGTTGGAGAGAATTTGTGAAACCCCTGGTTCATGCATATAATTGTACCAGGAATGATACCATTGGATTTAGTCCATATGAACTGATGTTCAGACGTCAACCTAGGCTTCCAGTAGATCTAGCCTTTGGACTACCTCTAAGGGACCTAGAAAAAGTATCACACTTCCAATATGTGAAGAATCTAAAGTCCAATCTTGAGGAAAGTTTCAAGATTGCAACAGAAATCTCACAAAAATGACGGAATGATATAAGACCAGATATGACAAGTGTGTGATGGCATCACAACTTTAAAAGGAAGAGTTTTAGTAAGGAATGTTTGCCTGCGTGGAGAGAAAAAAAACAAACTTGCAGACAAATGGGAAGAACTGGTCTATGTTGTAATAAGTCAGTGTGGTGATTTACCTGTCTAAAATATGTGTCCTGAAAGCCAGTCTGGGCCCATTCAAACACTGCACAGGGATCTGTTACTCCCTTGTGGGTTTCTTTCTTCCAAAGTAGATAAGCAGGTGTCTCCAGATCCAATTCCAAAACCAAGAACTTGTGGGATTAAAATATGTGAAACCTCAGAGGAAGAGGAAGAAGAGTTGCTTGATTCTAATGAGGATGAGGTTTATTGCCATAGGCCCACATTTGATGTTGTTGATGAGTCCTTCGTGTCCCGAGAACCATGTGTAGAACAATCTGATAAAGCAGATGGAGCTGCTGAACAAAGTACAACTCAGCCAAATACAACCAGTGTGGTTGCAGACCAACTGCAACTTGCCTGTGGAAAAATCCGCTGTTGCTGATGATTTACTGTAGAGGAACTCGCTATTGGAAGTAACTTACCTGTGAGTCCTGAAATCCAGCCTGTGAAAGAGAAAGCTATTGAAGTTAGTGATCTCCTTACCTTGCTTACTCAGGAAAATCCAGAAGGTCTGTCAATTCACAATGAAGAGGAAGCTGGGCAAGAAACCAGTTCATTTGATAAAGAGCTGTGCAGTGAAGTTGCAACCGACCGTTTAAGTGAGGAGGTCTTCTAGACACAGAAAAAGGCCTAAAATATTGAGTTACCCTGAACTAGGAAACCTTCTAGTGACAATAGTCCAGTCTCTCCTCCAGGGCCTCAGTAGCCTAGTTTCCATCCACTTTTGGCGCTATTTTGTTGTAGACAAAGTGAAAATGCGTAAAGAAAATGTTTGCGAAATTTGCCGTCTTCTGCCTGTTTCCATTCAAATGGCCTTTTATTGATAAAAACTGTGTGCGTGATGATGTTATGCCTAAAAAAACACTTTGTCGCATAAGGATCCCTAATTTATTTTCCCCTGAAGTTTTGGTAAAATGGGGAGAGTATTGAGACAGTTCATTGAAATTAGCCAGCTTACTGTCATTTTAATTTCACAAATAAATGCAATCTGAAGACGAGGAATTGCAATCAAAAGGGAGCAGTTGCCCTTCTGATAGCACTGTAATATTGGTCCTGATGTTGCGCCTATTGCAGGTTGACACCGGTTCCGACCTGAATGCGAATAGTCATGGCCCTGTTCAAGCTGTCAACCTGAACCAAGTAGTGGGGGAAAATTTCGGTCTTAGTATAAGGACCATCCATCGATGTGTATATACTGTGTGCACAGCTATTAAAGTAAAACTGATGCTGTGTAATTTCAGGGTTTACATATAAACATTCCTGATATTCAATAGGCTATTTGAACAATCATCTAATCTAAAGCATTGCCATCACAGCTGCATTATGTCCCGTATATTTGTCCAGCAACTTTTAACGACCAGCTAAACTTGATTGTCATCTCAAATTATTTTTAGTGTCATAATGCAATTTACGTTTTCTGAAGAAGCTCAGCAAATGCGATCCGAGGTAAAGAGGGTTAGATTTAAAATATTTAAAAGTTTTAAAATGTTCAAAAGCTTGTTTTCTGAAAGTGAACTCCACATTGGACAAATAGTTCTGAAGTGTAGAAAATGTCATTCAGCTGACTTTATTAGTGTGCAGAACAGGGTAAGTTTAATTTAAGTTTGTTTAAAGAAAAGGCATATATAGGTCTAAAAATATAATTTTTTTTCATTTGGCAATTTATTTTATTTAATATAGGGAATTTTGGCAGCATTTTTTTCAAAAGTATAAACGATAATTTAATAAAAATGTTAATGTTCCAAAAAAGCACACTGAAGCTTTTCTTCTAGTATTGTGCATATATTTTTAATTTAAAACATATGTACACAGAAATTATATGTTTTTTTGTGTTGTGGGCTAATTCCGTGACTGCCGTCTATTATTTTGATTGGTCTGAAAAAGCAATTTAATACAGTGCATCCGGAAAGTATTCACAGCGCTTCACTTTTTCAACATTTTGTTATGTTACAGACTTATTCCAAAATGGATTAAATTCATTATTTTCCTCAAAATTCTACAAACAATACCCCATAATGACAACGTGAAAGAAGTTTGTTTGAAATCTTTGCAAATTTATTAAAAATAAAAAACGAAAAAAATCACATGTTCATAAGTATTCACAGCCTTTGCCATGACACTCAAAATTGAGCTCAGGTGCATCCTGTTTCCACTGATCATCCTTGAGATGTTTCTACAACTTGATTGGAGTCCACCTGTGGTAAATTCAGTTGATTGGACATGATTTGGAAAGGCACACACCTGTCTATATAAGGTCCCACAGTTAACAGTGCATGTCAGAGCACAAACCAAGCCATGAAGTCCAAGGAATTGTCTGTAGACCTCCGAGACAGGATTGTATCGAGGCACAGATCTGGGGAAGGGTACAGAAACATTTCTGCAGCATTTAAGGTCCCAATGAGCACAGTGGCCTCCATCCGTAAATGGAAGAAGTTTGGAACCACCAGGACTCTTCCTAGAGCTGGCTGCCTGGCCAAACTGAGCGATCAGGGGAGAAGGGCCTTAGTCAGGGAGGTGACCAAGAACCCGATGGTCACTCTGACAGAGCTCCAGCATTTCTCTGTGGAGAGAGGAGAACCTTCCAGAAGAGCAACCATCTCTGCAGCACTCCACCAATCAGGCCTGTATGGTAGAGTGGCCAGACAGAAGCCACTCCTCAGTAAAAGGCACATGACAGCCCGCCTGGAGTTTGCCAAAAGGCACCTGAAGGACTCTCAGACCATGAGAAACAAAATTCTCTGGTCTGATGAAACAAAGATTGAACTCTTTGGCCTGAATGGCAAGCGTCATGTCTGGAGGAAACCAGGCACTGCTCATCACCTGGCCAATACCATCCCTACAGTGAAGCATGGTGGTGGCAGCATCATGCTGTGGGAATGTTTTTCAGCGGCAGGAACTGGGAGACTAGTCAGGATCGAGGGAAAGATGAATGCAGCAATGTACAGAGACATCCTTGATGAAAACCTGCTCCAGAGCGCTCTGGACTTCAGACTGGGGTGAAGGATCATCTTCCAACAGTACAACGACCCTAAGCACACAGCCAAGATAACAAAGGAGTGGCTCCGGGACAACTCTGTGAATGTCCTTGAGTGGCCCAGCCAGACTTGAACCCAATTGAACATCTCTGGAGAGATCTGAAAATAGCTGTGCACTGACGCTCCCCATCCAACCTGATGGAGCTTGAGAGGTCCTGCAAAGAAGAATGGGAGAAACAGCCCAAAAATAGGTGTGCCAAGCTTGTAGCATCATACTCAAAAAGACAAAAAAGAGGCTCTAATTGGTGCCAAAGGTGCTTCAACAAAGTATTGAGCAAAGGCTGTGAATACTTATGTACATGTGATTTTTTTTTTTTGTTTTTTATTTTTAATAAATTTGCAAAGATTTCAAACAAACTTCTTTTACATTGTCATTATGGGGTATTGTTTGTAGAATTTTGAGGAAAATAATGAATTTAATCCATTTTGGAATAAGGCTGTAACATAACAAAATGTGGAAAAAGTGAAGCGCTGTGAATACTTTCCGGATGCACTGTAAATAAATGGATGGCAACTGCGATTTAATTAATCACAAACAGTGGCCATTCATTTGTTCTCTGTGCACTTGTCAAATGTGCATGTCTTGAAACGAGACATTTGTATTGGCACCCCTGGAAGTGTCATGTTTGCAGTGATCGGATCTTTATGCCGTTCAGATCAATCCTTAATCACGTACAATAAATTGGCTTTCAAGGATCCTATACCTTGTCATCATGATTAACACAGGCAGCTATTGGGGCAAATTCTGTCATGTGACACTACATTTTTGAGTTAATGGCAATTTTCTCGACAAAAAGTGTTTCCAAACCAGTTTTTCGTGACATGTGATGTATCGACATAGTTTATGCGCTAGAGTTAAATGGAAAAATATTATGTCGACACGTGAAATTTTACTGATAAATTACATTTCCATCAGCTTAATTTTGATGCGCTAAAACTTTTTTTCGCAAAAAATCCTTGGATGGAAACGTAGTTAATGTGGCACTTGCATAGTCTCTCAAGATTTCACTCATATGGAACACCCTAGAGCCCACATTATTGCAATCTCTGGCAGTGTGCAAAGGGACTTGCATAGGTTTAAAGGGAGAGGGTGTAACACAGGTTTTAATTAAGATATATTTAGAGCCAAACATCAAAAAGAAATAACGAATCAGTGAAAATGAATAAAACATGTTTTTATTCAAATAAGTTTAACTTGTAAACTATTGCAGCAAGAAAAAATAAAGAAAAAACAAACAAACAATTAAAACAGAAGAATTGCACTGCATACTGACCAATCAGGTTAATCCTATAGTTAACCTGCCCCACCCATTTCAGAAAATTTTTAGATTGTTCATGAAACTTGCTGGAACAGCATCAGAGAGAGACCTGTGGAAGAAAGGAGAGAAATCAGACCAAAATAAGCCTTAAATCAATACTTAAAAAACCCTTAAATTTATTACTTATAAACTTGCCTTTGATACGTGATCTAAACATTTGTTTAAGCTGGAGGAGTCTGAGAAAACTGGAGTGAAAACACCTCCGGTTATGTATGTAACCTCGGTTCCCTGAGATGTAGGGAACGAGACATTTCAGGGAACTGCTGACGCTTATGGGAAAAACTCCTTTTCTCTGATTTCTGAACTCCTATTGGATCACACCAATTCAGATGCAACTGAATTGAGCCAATGGCGTTCGCGTCCGATCAGCCAATGACACTGAGCATGCGGCACTCAGCTTTCTATTTAAGCGGGCGGCATAATGCCATCAGTCAGAATTTATCGACGTCCTGTGGCGCATCTAGCTACGTGATGTCTTGTTCCCTACATCTCAGGGAACCGAGGTTACATACGTAACCGGAGATGTTCCCTTTCGAGTTCAGTCACTTACATCGCATCACTGACGCTTATGGGAATGTGTACGATCACGCCGCGGTACTGGACAAAGGACACATAACACTCGAGTGAATCGTTGTAACTACCCCGAGTGTATAGAAGGGGCAGGACATGAGTGTGTGTCATAAAGATACAACGCTTAGCTTATAGGAAGTGCATAAGAAATCAATCTCGCCCTGACAGTTCTGAGGGGGCGAGGTAACAAGTACATTCGCATCACTGAGTAGCGGGATGCTTTGCCTTTAAGAGGGCTCCAAGCGGACCTAGTAGAGCACAGCCAGGTGCACAGTCTGGTAGTGAAACAGCTGAGTTTCACTAAGGGAAACACATATCTAAGTGCATATCTATCTTTTGACCAGAGAATGAGTGTCTTAAGGCTTGACTGAGACACAAGTATATTAATATATTTGTGTGGGAAACAGTAAATATATATTCAAGTGGTACGGCCTGAGTGTGGCACCGCTTTACATTCGAATGTCTAAAGCACAGACGAGACATAAGAGATACTGCATGTAGTGTAATTAGGCAGTATAAACGAAGTATGATGGCGCTTAACACGAAGGGCCGAGTCTTGCATTGTTGCACAAGAGCATTCGGTCGGGGAACGAAGTGAATTCATCGAGTTCTCGAAGCAGACCTTAGAACACAATGAATTAATGCTGCTGCACAGACAATATCTGTGAAGCCACCGAATGCACGTCAAGGTTGTAAAATTGTGCAAAAGTGATGGGCGAAGCCCAACCCACCGCCAGGCAGATTTCTTGTATGGAATCACCATTTTCCCATGCCCAAGAGGCAGCCATACCTCTCGTTGAGTGGGCCTTAATGCCAATGGGGCATTGGGTTCCCTGAGATTTGTATGCCAGTGTTATAGCATCGACAATCCAATGTGACAGTCTCTGCTTTGAGACTGGCATGCCTTTTGAGCAACCTCCAAAACAGACAAAAAGCTGGTCTGTTTGTCTGAACTGGCTCATGTGGGACACATAGTTGTGTAGCGCTCTGACTGGACAGAGCGTATGGAGGGAGCGTTGCTCTTCCGACTGGAAGGGAGGGGGGTAAAAGGCTTGTAAAGTGACTACCTGCACCTTATGGGGTAGAGAGCACTTCTAGATTCGCTCGGACCAAATTCCAAACAGGAGCTGTGCATTGAGAACGCCTGCAGATCACTCACCCTCTTAACGGATGCCAGGGCGAGTAAGAGAGCTGTTTTAAAGGAAAGAGAACGCAGATCGATATTCTCAATCAGTTCAAAGGGGGCTTTAGTCAGTGCATTCAGCACTAAGGTCAGGTCCCATGTAGGGACTGTAGCTGGGCGGGGAGGATTCAATCACCTCGAGCCTCTTTAGAAAACTGACCACGAAACAGTGTCTACCTATTGGCATGCCCCCTACAGCTGCATGATTTGCAGAAATAGCGGCTACATATACTTTTTGCGTAGACAGAGTAAGACCTACATCTAAGCGCTCCTGTAAAAATTCCAAAATGACAGAAATAGGGCAATTAACCGGATCGTCACGTCGCGTTTTGCACCATTTCACAAAGACATTCCATTTGTAGGCATAGAGCCATCTCGTAGATGGGGCTCTAGCGTGCAAAAATTGTATTCTTTATTGCCTGTGAGCGGTCTTCGTCATCCGACGCGACCCACTCAATGGCCACACATGTAGGATCCATAACTCCGGCTGCGGATGCCAAATCAAGCCGCGAGCCTGAGAAAGAAGGTCTCGTCTTAGTGGGATTTCCCATGGACACGCATAAAAGAGCTCCACTATTTCTGGAAACCACGGCTGATTTGGCCACCTCGGCATGATCAGTAGTACTGTTTCCATTTCCTCCCTGATTTTGGAGAGGAGTGGCGGTATGAGGCGCAGCGGAGGGAATGCATACTTTTGACCTGCTGGCAATATGTGAGCTAACGCATCCACCACCAATGGGGCCTGTGCTGTCATGGAATACCACAGGGAACAATGAGAGGTCTCCTGGGAGGCGAATAGATCTATCATCGCCGTCCCAAACCTGTTCCAGATCTCCATGACCATCAGGGGGTGGAGTTTCCACTCCCCTGCGATCACTCCCTGTCGAGAGAGTATGTCCGCTACGAAATTCAGGGCTCTGGGCACATGGGTTGCTTGTAACGACAGGAGACACTCACCGCTCCATTTGAAGAGCTGTTGCGCAAGTGTCATCATGGCTGGAGATCGCACTCCGCCCTGGTGATTGATGTATGTCACTACTGACTTGTTGTCTGTGCGAATCAGAATATGATGCCCCGTCACCTCTGACTCGAATGCTTTTAGGGCTAAAATAACCACCAACATCTCCAAGCAGTTGATGTGCCAGGTCTGTTTTACATTCGTCCATTCCCCGAATGCCGGGCGGCCATCGCATAATGCGCCCCAGCCCGTGTTGGATGCATCAGTAGTAACTACTCTGCATCTGGAAACCTTACCTAAGGTGACCCCAGGCCGGTAAAACTCCGGAGCTGTCCATGGTGCTATTGCAGATAGACAGTGGTTAGTGACTACAATGCAATGGTGCCTGTAGCACCATGCCCGTTGAGGAACTTGGCGGTTGAGCCAGCATTGCAGAGGTCTCATGTGTAACGGACCAAGGGGAGTGACCGCCGCTGCGGCTGCCATAAGCCCGAGGAGTTTCTGAAAGCATTTCAGAGGCAGAGCCCTGCCCAATTTGAAACCTGCTGCAGTGCTGCATATCGAGTGTATTCTCTCAGCCGAGAGCAAAGCACGCATTGTTACAGAGTTCAAACGCAACCCCAGGAAGTATATTTCCTGACTGGGAATTAATGAGCTCTTCCTCACATTGACCCATTGGCCAAGTGTATTCAAATCCGCGAGCAGCCTGTCCCTGTGTGAGTGTGCCACAGTCTCTGACTGTGCTAAAATGAGCCAGTCGTCTAGGTAATTGAGTATGCGCAGCCCTTCCGCTTTCAGGGGAGCTAAAGCTGCATCCACACATTTCGTGAATGTGCGTGGAGTGAGGAAAAGGCCGAACGGCAGGACTGTGAATTGATGTGCCGTCTCCTCGAATGCAAACCTCAAGAAGCGTCTGTGATGAGGAACGATCGGGATATGAAAATGGGCATCTTTCAGATCTGTTGAGACAAACAAGTCGTTCTGATGGATGTGTGCTATGATCTGCCTTTGTGTCAACATTTTGAATGGGTGCTTTGACAGTGCGTGATTCAGAAGCCTTAAGTCCAGAATTGGACGACAACCCGCCGTCATTTTTGGGACATGAAAATAATGGTTGCAAAGGCCCTTTTGACGCTCGCTGAGCTAGACAGGTTCTATTGCCTGTACTGCTAGCAGGCTGTCAATTTCTTCACACAGAATGCGAGAATTTTGAGATGACATTGTGGACGACATTACGCCATTACGCAAATTGAAGTGTGTAACCGTGCATTAGAGTTGTTAACACCCAATTTGATATGCCGGGAAGGGATTCCCATGCTTTTATTCGCTGACGTTTTGTGGGATGTGCGTGGGTGCGTGAGAGGAACATAGCGCTCTTGTGTATTTTCCTTTTTTTCGCACAGATTTCCCATGGAGCGCCCAATCACTCCGGCAGTGGCCTTCGTTGCTCTGCGTCGTGACCGATTTGGCACTAAAAGTTCTTTGAACATGGTCGGGTCTTTTTTTAAAGAATTTTGGCCTGGTAAACCTGGAGCACTGCCATCGTGTGCAGGGCGCCACCAGCTTGCCCAGCTGTATTATAGGCGCGTCCCGCTAGTGTTGAAGTAAGCCAGCATGGCTTAGATGGGAGCAGTAGGCAGGATCTCAAGCCAGCTTGAGTCGAGGGACATAAGTGGACTGCTACTGCCTGTCCAACGGGGGAAGCGAGCCATATCCCATTTGGTCTCCGCGGTCGACGGATGTAAAAGCTGCTGTATTGGAGAGGTGCAGCCTCGCCGAGTATGGTAAACTCCACGATTTGGAGAGTTCAGCGTGGACCTCGGGGAAAAATGGGCCAGGTCTATGCGGGGTGGTCTTAGCTTGGCGACCTGGCAAAAACCACTCGTCAAGCCGAGAAATAGTTGGCTCTAACGGAGGTGACCATTCGAGCTCCAACTCGTCTATAGCCTTAGTGAGAATGCGGACAAGCTCCGCATCCGCCATCGAAGAACAGTCTCCGCCTTTTGGGGGGAAAAGCAGTGTCCTCTAATGACGCGGATGAGCTGACAGCGTCTGAAGCCATGAGAGGTACGGCATCGTCAGTGTCCTCTTCTCCATGTTCACTGCTGCCGAACTGCACGAGGGCGGAAGTGCCGTCGGGCGGGCGAAAACTTTTAGTAAACAGGATGGGGGAAGAAGAGTGTGGGGTTATGGGTGCATGTGGGACTTGAGCCGGTGCTACAGCCTCAAAATCTGTTTGCTCCATATCCTCGCATTGAGCATCGTCGTTCCCCAGGTCCACAAGGGACGGGGGAGGCAACGGAGTGAGAGCGGTCGGGTCATTGCGCTTAAATAGCGCTATCCGAGCACGGAGCGTTTTGAGGCATATTGCCTCGCCGTGTGGGCATTCAGCCTCGACCAGCGCTGCTTCTGCGTGGGCGCAGCCCAGACAGAACACACAGCTCTTGTGGCCGTCAGACATGGGAACAGGTTTCCCAAATCTGCAATTACGCGATGGCATTTTGAAAAAAACGGTCCAGTCAGCGCAAGCATGGAAATATTAAACTCTTTTAGCTCACCGGAGCACAGCAGCGGAGCAGTCGCCTTCAGGAAGGGAAGTGCCGTCCACTGCAGATAAATGCGATTCAACGGTGAAATCCAGGAGCAAAGGAGATAAATTCTGACTGATGGCGTTATGCCACCCGCTTATATAGAAAGCTGAGCGCCGCATGCTCAATGTCATTGGCTGAGCGGATGCGAACGCCATTGGCTCAATTCAGTTGCAACTGAATTGGCGTGATCCAATAAGAGTTCAGAAATCAGAGAAAAGGAGTTTTTCCCCATAAGCGTCAGTGACGCGATGTAAGTGACTGAAATTGAAAGGGAACTAATTAATTACAGACACACACGGGAGAATCAACACAAACTGTTGTTGTTTAAAAAGGGAATTAGTGAGTTGTATGTTCAAGTTGAGTGATATTTTGAATTATATGTCTAAACTACTGTGTTAGTTGAAAGTTCAACAATGTATTTACACTGTTTACATGATTAATACTAGTGTATGTTGTCTACTTTAATTAAGAGCCTTGTGATTGTAAACTGACTTAAATAAGCAGTGCTGAGTTGAGCTCAAAATAATTTGAGCAAATGTGAACTGAGTGTAATGTCCTGTCATGTGCAGGTCAGGTTTTTTTTTTTTTTTTCGTTTATGGATTTTTCTCTAGACCAAAATCGCTTGCTGTGAAACCATCCATTTCGCACACGTGAAAGGAAGATGGTGAGCAACTCACGAGACAACATGGATCCGATCTCTTGCATTGTCCTTGCATGAACGGTTTGGATAATTTTTGGAGTTTTTACCTCTTTGTATAAAAGTTAAACTTAAACTAATGTTAAATTAATGTTCATGGTTCATTCCTATTGATTGTATTGTATGATATTTGCCTAAATTTGTTTGTCCCAAGGTACAAAAAAGAAAAAAAAAGAAACTGAAACTGGTTCAAAATATAGTTGTTTAAAATTAGAGATACAACAAACAAAAATTAGAGCTTAGTTTAAATTAAAATCAAAACCTAATTAGCAATTAAAACTAAACGGGAACTAAACCTAAAAATAGTTCAAACTAAAAAGGAACCTAAATAGGAGTGAAAAAGGTTTAAAAACCAAAATGGGTTATTTCTAATCATCAGTTGTTTTTGTATTTATTTTTCTTTTTTCTTTTTTGTAATCCATTTCTTGTATTTAATTGGAAAACTGAACAGAGAAATATTCTTTAATTTTTGTTAACATTGACTGTTCTGTTAATAGCAATTCATCTTTAGAAAAACATTCAACATAAATAAAGATTTATTTTACTAATTGTGTGTGTGTGTGTGTGTGTGTCTGCTGCCACCACCTTCGATACCTAATCTTCTTATAGCCCATAGGTACATGTTTCCAGTGTAGTTCTATTTACCTGGTTTACTTTTACCTAGGGATGCACCAATACCACTTTTTCTCATCCGATTCCGATATCGGAAATCTCAGTATCGGCTAATGCCGATACCAGTGTTGTTTTTTTGCATAATCAGTTTAGAATATCTTTATTGTGTGGAACTAATTGGGAGTACTCTTTAATATGTAAAGAAACACAAACCTCTGACTACACATTATTTCAATATAAATGTATAGCTTATTAAGAAACACTTTATTATTAACTAGTATACTGGATAATGTTGCAGGAAAATTAACAGTAATTCAAGTCTTCAGTAGAAAAGAAACCAGTGTTTTATTTTTGCCTTTTTTTTTTTTTTCTCAAAATGTTTCAACTTGCATCTGGACTTTAAAGGATTCAGACCTCTTTTTTGTTCAATTTAGTTGTAAGACATCAGTCCACTTTTTCATTCACATGGAACCCATTCAACTTAAATATTGTTATAAATTGTAAACAAATACTAATGATGATGATATAATAATAATAATAATAAATATGTTATTATTATTATTGACTTAATTTTAATATTAAATACAACAGTAATATATTTAAATCGTGCACTTTTTAAACCCTCACACTTTATTTTGACATTCTAAACTCTCCAGGAAGTCCTGTATGTGTCTGTTTGTAGGCAAGTTCACAGTAGTTTAATTCACTTCTTATTCAAATTCTGGTAACGTGCACCTCCGGTGCCGTTCTAAATGCATATTATAAGTGAACCGAACTATTGAGCATCTACATCTGAGATGCTGTTCTTGAGTAGCGCTCAGATAGTGCATCACCAGCCTGTGAGTGAGTTTGTGTCAACAGAGAAGCACCATTCACTAATGCACTGGACATATATATTTACTTATTAAACAGCCTTTTATGATTCAAAGAGCTATCTTACGTCTTCAAGTGGCTTTGAATAAAATGCATGAGTCATATGAACTGCTTTAATGGTGTTTTTATGGTTCTTTTATATCATTTTTAGAGCTTGACAGTAACGAACACACAATATCGGATTTGTATCGGGCTCGTCGGACCGATACCCAATCCGTCTAAAAGCTTCAGTATCGGAGCCGATACCGATCTCAGCATAATTGACACATGGAGGGGTAATCATTGACATGCGAGCAAAAGCAAGCAAGAGACTAATATGTATATGTATTTTTTATTTGTGCAATTTAGAAGTCCTTTTGCACATGTATGTTAATCTAACTCTTGCAGTAAGCATTTATCATAGTCAAGCAGCCTGTTTTATTCAGTTGTATGCTGAATGGAAAATCAAACCATTGACGAGACCTGCATCATTACGCTTTTAGCGTGTAAACGGGTAATGTTTTGAGAATAAAATAAATCAACACGCCTGCTTTGCGACAAATATAATTTTTTTTTATTATTAAAACAGACACCTGATGTAGAGAGTGTTGAATTGAATAATACATTTACAGGGAAGTATAGATGGTAAAATAAATAATTTATAATAAGCTCAGTCTTTATTCAGTTTTTTAATGCCTGATAGAAAAGTATCTACCTTTTGAAGAGCAATACAATACTTTAGGCAATTGCAGAATAGTCCCATTAATCCCATTTACACTTCAGAAAATTGAGTACACAACTATTTCTGGGCTTAAAAGATACAAAAACCAAATCAATACAGAACATTGTATCTCAAAAGGAATACAATGTGGCCCCCTATGTACTACTTAATGCACAATGTGGCCCCTTTACGAAAGTAGTTGTCCACCCCTGATCTAAATAGTACATAAACAGCAATGGTGTTGATGTCTAAGTTGTTATTGTGTTCAATTGATAGCAGTATTGCATTGTCATTGCTGTCTTGTTCGGTAGAGAATGATACATTTTTTTAATCGGAAAGCTAGCTAGCTTGTGGCTATACCTAGCCTCATTACTGGTTTACATGACAACTAGTAAGACTAGTGATTCAATGGCATGCAACATGCCATCAATAATAATTAATTATATGAAATTATCATCATGAAGTTAAATTGCTCCATGTTTTGGAATCAGATCGGTATGTGTACTACACTTAACACACCAATCATGCCAGTAACGGGCCACTCATATTAAAGCAATTTGAAACAACCCAAGGATTTGTGACCCTCTGCATATTAATCAATTCCCTGATGATGTCACATTTTTTCTCACTTGTCTCTCAACTAACAATATCATTAACATTTTGCCCTTTATATTGCACCATTTTGTGGAGTGTTTGTCATTTGAAGAAGAAAGGCCATGTGGGCTTTTTAGTTTGATTAATTACAAACTAAATATTTCTACAAAAGTCAAAACTTCATGCCCAGTTGGAGTTCCATCAAGGCTTTCCTATGTTATGTGACAATAGTGTGTGATCTGGCACAGACTCCAGTGGTTACTTATTTCACTGCATTATTATAGTTGAATCTCTGAACATTGTGACAGATAACGTGGCTAAATTATTAGATGATGTTTTCTTATGTAAAAGAGTATTACGTCAAAGAGTTGCCATCCATAAGTATCAACTTTGTCTTGAATGTCTCTCCTACAAATCCCAAGAACAAATTCAAATCGAATAAATGAGACATCTTGGCAAATCTGAGTATAGTTCCCTATCTGTCACTCACTCGACATTGTGTTGATGTAGTGACACTACGGAGCCCCAAACACCTCTGATATTTGAGAAAAGGCCAATGAAAATTGGCGAGTGGAACTTGCATGCAACTCCCCTGGATATACGGGTATAAAAGGAGCCGACTTGCAACCACTCATTCAGATTTGTTCTTCGGAGCCGAGCGGTGTTGATGAAATCCACTGCCGTCCATTCACCTCTGACGAGAGTGAAAGTGTTAAAGGCAGCTGTTGGATATATACGGCACAGTACAGCGGGTTCTCCCCCTCTCGCACAGATAAGTGCAGAGAATGCCCCTGGGCGCTTCAGCAGCCACACTTGAGCAAACAAAAAAAGTATATTTTCTCTAAAAGAGTGAGCACTGACGGAAAGCGTCTTTTTAAAGATGTCTTTCCGTTTATGTGCAGTTCCTGGATGCAGTTCCTCAGGTGGAGCAGGCAATTGTGGTGCAACTGTGCCCGCAAAACGCTGCCACCTGGCGGAATCGCCCTAGGCTCCCATCCAAGGCCTGTAAGTCCATGTCATCCCTGACGGCCAAGGCTTACAGTGCCGCTGGACAGGCCGCTTCCACCCTACATGCCATGGCTCTCCTGTAAGTTCACCAGGCCAAGGCACTGAAAGAGCTGCTCAAAGGTAGTCCTGACCCGGGAGTGATGCAGGAGCCCTACAGGCGACGAAGATCACAGCACGGGCTCTTGGGCAGACAATGTCTTCCTTTGGAGTCAGCAGCAACAGTCGTTGCGGGCCATTCGCATCCCGGGCAAACTCAACCGCATGGCGGATGCGCTGTTGCGGCAAGTGATGCTCAGTGGAGAGTGGAGACTCCACCCCCAGGTGGTTCAGCTGATTTGGAGTCAATTCAGAAAAGTGCAGGTAGACCTGTTTGCTTCCCGGAAATCCTCCCATTGCCCGCTGTGGTACTCCCTGGCAAGGCCTCCCTCAGCACGGATGCACTGGTGCACTGCTGGCCCCAGGGTCTGCACAAGTATGTGTTTCCCCCAGTGAGCCTGCTTGCACAGACTTCAGGTCAGGGAGGACGAAGAACAGGTCATGTTGGTAGTGCCATACTGGCTCACCCAGACTTGGTTCTCAGAGCGCATGCTCCTCGCGACGGCCCCTCCCTGGCAGATTCCCCTGAGGAAGGACCTTCTTTCTCAGGGACAGGGCACGATTTGGCACCTGCTCAGACCTCTGGAACCTTCACGTCTGGTCCCTGGACGGAACGCGGAAGACCTAAGAGGGCTATCACCGGCGGTGGTAGACACTATCACTCAGGCCAGGGCTCCCTCTATGAGGCAGCTGTATGCCTTGAAGTGGCATCTGTTTGCAAATTGGTGCTCTTCCTGAGGTGAAGACCCACAGAGATGCACAGTCAGGTCAGTGCTATCCTTCCTGCAGGAGAGGTTGGAGGGGCGGCTGTCCCCATCCACCTTGAAGGTGTATGTGGCTGCTATAGCGGCACACCACGATGTGGTGGACGGTAAGTCCTTGGGGAAGCATGACCTGATCATTAGGATCCTTTGAGGTGCCAGGAGGTTGAATCCTCCTAGGCTGCACCTCGTTCCCTCATGGGATCTATCTGTGGTCCTGCTGTCCCTACAGTGTGCCCCGTTTGAGCCCCTGGAGTCAGTCGAGCTAAAGGCCCTCTCATTGAAGACAGCCCTCCTGACTGCACTCACTTCCATCAAGAGGGTTGGGGACCTGTAGGCGTTCTCTGTTAGCAATACATGCCTAGAGTTCGGTCTGGCATACTCTTATGTGGTCCTGAGACCCTGGCCGGACTATGTGCCCAAGGTTCGCACTACCCCTTTTAGGGATCAGGTGGTGAACCTGCAAGCGCTGCCCCAGGAGGAGGCAGACCCTTTGTTTGTTTTGGGGGACAGCAGAAGGGGAAGGCTGTCTCCAAACAGAGGATTGCCCACTGGATCGTGGATGCCATCGCTTTGGCATACCAGGCCCAGGGCACGCCCCCCTGGGAGTACGAGCACACTCCACTAGGAGTGTGGCATCCTCTTGGGCCCTGGGAATGGCGCCTCTCTAACAGACATCTGTAGAGCAGCAGGCTGGGTGACACCCAATACCTTTGCGAGATTTTATAATCTCCGGGTTGAGCCAGTTTTGTCCCGTGTGTTAGCAGGTATGAACAGGTAAGTATGTGGGCAGCTGGCTGGGTGTACCACTTGCACACAGCGCCTTTCCCCTCCCCGAGGGGAAAACATGCACTTTTTCATCCACATGAGTTCCCGGGACCGGTGAACCCTGGATGTCTTGCCTCCCTCAGCACCCTGCAGCAGGCGAATTCAACGGAGGAATTCGATGCCAAGCCCAGTACTTGCGTTAGTATGCCCTGTCGGGTCAGCCCCTGTACTGGGATAGGTGCTCAATATGTGGTGGTTCCCTGTCGGTAACCCCATGTGACATATTTTTCCATGGTACGGTTTCCCTGACGGTAAACCCATGTCTTCTCTGGGCAGAGCCTGTTCTGCCACCAGTCACTGCGTTTGTAGAGTTAGTCCCTTCTGGGTAGGACCTACCACAGGGGCTTCTTTCCATATGTGGTACTTCCCGGTTGGTAAGTCCATGTGATGTATTCTCCACATGTTAATCTTCCCTTCATGTAGGATGTGGTCTCCGAGATGTCTTTTCCCCGTGGGGAAAAATAACACCTTCCCCGACGCGAATACATCTGGCCCCAGCTGAATGAATTTTCATTTTTTGGGAGAAAAAGAACCAAAAAGGCCAAAGCGGCTGGTGCGGCCTGTTCCCATTGTAAGTACGTCTTGAAGCGTGACCCCTAGTGTCACTACATCGACACAACGTCTCTTTCTCTCCATCAGGGAATGGAGGTTACAACAGTAACCAAGACGTTTTTCATGACAACAAAACGGCAATACAACTTTACAAAGTTCAAAATCGGCATCTATTGGTTCACTTTTCCCCATTATTACTTGCTTGACAGTTGGTTCAAATGAAAAAGGGGATTCAAAACACACATACAAACCCCCAACAGAAAACACATACACAACTCCCACCACACATCTCCCTGCTCGCCTATAAAGAAAACACTCATTTCAAAGGCTGCATTGATTTCTCAGCATATATCATTTTAAAATGAGTTCCTCTCTAGTGGCCCCTAACAGCCCTATTTGAACCACTTTTATTTGGCAAAAACATAGAGGGACTGGAAATAGAGCTGGAAGTCCAGAGGGGTGAAGGTGGCCTGCCAGGACAACTCAAGGACAATATCATTTACCAAATTTTAAAGGACGCAATGCTGGCTGTGTCAAGAACAGTGGTGGACAATAGGGCTGTCAAATTAAATTTCGAAATTCAAATATACTGCAAATTTATGAAAAATACGCACATTTGAATGCTAAAACTGTGCATTCGAATTTTGGATGTGTGCCAAGCACTGCCGATGACTTCAGACTGATCACATTCTTGCACTGTAAAAGGCTAGATGAAGCGCAAAAAAATACAGTTTGTCTTTAAAGTTGGAAGTTGGAAATGTGTGTCTCGAGATCCTCGCGTTCTGTTCCTTTCTGTTGTGTTCCGTCTATTCGAACAGCCCCTGACCAGGGATCATGAGCCGCTTTACCACCAAGTTCAGCAGAATACCACTGCTATCTGGGAATAATTCTAGCCTACATACAGCTGTGGTTAATGAAAAACACTGTGGTATATTGCTGTTATTATGAAGTTTGAGTCTGTGGTAGTATATACTGTGGCACCAGTGCAAGTGTAACACCATGTTAACACAGAACTGTAAGGAAGTAAATTTATGACTAAAGTTTTTGAAGCATAAAATCATGTTAAATTGCTCTAATCCAAAAATAAATGCATTGTATTGTCAGTGCTTGCATTTAAATGCGTTGCATTTACAGTGCTTGCAAATACGTCATATTTACAGTGAACAAGAACTCCATTGTGCCAAGTCAAATGCACACTCATATTTGTATTTACTAAAACCAACGTAATTAAACACATCTTTTATCCAAAGTCGTTTTGGATCTGTTTTACCTTACCTCAATGAGAATTGCCTTTTCTACACTCTTTAATTAAGATGCAGTTTACCACAGATTTTAAACTGGGCTCACTTTGTTTCTTTAGCTGTTGCTCTTCATATAGTAGTTAAATAAAATCAGAAGATAGTCAGTTAAATAATAGAAGTCAGTTGAATTGGTTGTTATATGAGATAAATGATAAAATATAATGGCACTTGTTTATTTTCTTTGATTTGCCTATGAGAAAACCTGATGCAAATTTTGCACAGCATTTATTTTATTTGTTGTTTATAATTTCATTAGAATTAAGTGAAATATTTTTGGGTATGGTTTATGATTAGCATTGATGACATGTCACCCATTGAAATCTGTTCATTTTAAAATTAGGTTTCATTTTGCAGTATTTTAACCTGGCAAATCTACTTGTGCACTCATATGCTCCCAAGCCCTGGCTTTCAAATAATATCTCTTTATATGATTTTTGAAGGATCATGTAGTTTGGGAATTACATGTATCTTTTCTTCCATGTTTTCAGCGATCTGATATGAGCTCAGTAAATAGTTATATGATTGGCTGTGAATAATAAGCCTTTCAAGGACTGCTGCAGCGGCTCAGAAAAAGATTAAATATTTTTACCTCTCATGGTGCCTGTAGGGAAGAGCCGTGCACGTGAAAACGGCAGGATATTGGGTGCACGAGCACCGCTTGCGCTCTGCCTCCGTGCCGCTAGCAAAACCGCCTGCGATTTGCCGCTTTCAGCATGACTCTCATTGAAAATTAACTAGATACTCCTGCTTACCGCGTCCCGTGTGTAACTGCCTTTAGAATGTTCGCTTTTACGCGTCCAGTGTAGACAGCCAGCACCCAGTGTAGACAAGGAGTGATGCTTCCTGTGTAGACAGCAACATTGATTATGCCAGACTATCGGCCAGAAGTCCGAAAAAAAGGACATGCTTGAGTTAAAGAAGATGCGGTCAGCCTATTACTGCTCATATGTGGCTGTTGTTTGTGTGTTGGATGTTAAGTGGCCTAATTCGATAGAGACAAAAGGTGATCAATTATCTGCTGAGCGGAACAAACCGATTCGGTGAGAAGCGTGACACTACCCATTTCAATTCACCAAAACCATATTAATTTTCTTATTTGAAATAACAAAAAAAATAAATAATTCTAAATACATTTTCTAACAGGAATATGATGATTATCATGTGAGCTATTTTACGTGCGACAAAATGCAGTTTATTTTTATTTGCAAACTATTAGTATATTCTTATTGATTTGATTGGATGGGCCAGCCGTCAGTCTGGGTGGACCAGTGCTGCTCGTCATAGTAACATCATTATATTTGTGCATAATTTTATAAACATTTGTAATTTACCTCCCTGGAAATGTTTAAAGATATATTCATCCTAATTAACTACATATTTACATTTTGTTTTGCAATAGTTTTGTGCAGAATGATCATGTATTTCTTTTACACAATCAATGCTTCGTTCATCAGGTGTGTATTTGTAATGTTTAGTTTTCACAAATTGCTCTGTGGGTCGAGATGAAAGCTTCCAGGATCAATGAACACAGTGGAGGCCGTATAGTCCTGCCAATGACATTAATTGAATATACCTCACCTTGTAATTGCGGAGCACCAAATAAGGAGATATGTGGAACCTGCACTTTAGGGACATTCACCAATCGAGAGATCTGCTCTTTACTCCTAGAGGTGATAACAGTGACAGAAATGTGGTGCTGCACAATGTGTGGTGTGGGTGAGAGCACCCTTGGGTGTCAGAAAGGAAGAGGAGATGATAAGAAAAGTCATTGAAATTTTTCTGCTCTCTCTGATTTTATCTATTCATCCATTTATATATCTATTTTATTCTATTATTATTATTAACCTTGGCTGGGTTTCCCGAAGCACTAAGTAGGATGTTAGTAGCACTTAAGTACTTAATCTATAAGGCGCGTTTCCCAAAAGCATCGTTATCTAAGTAGTTTGTAAAAACGTTCGTAAATTAATGCTCTTGAACCGCTCTTAAGTCCATTAAGTGCAACTTAAACACATCTTTCTGGCATCTTTCACAGTTTATCAAAGACAATGGGACATTTAATGAATTGTATTAATATATTTTGATCATTGGGAAGCCATTGTAAACTATTTCAGAGGATAAAAGTGTTGAACAAATCACTATTAAATCAATAGGCAGTCTCCACAGTCTGTGCATGCAATGTGATAGGTCTAAATTTACAAGACACATAATACAGTATTACATTATATTAGCCTTCATTGACAAGCATAATTGTAATGGCAATAGAAAGACGACATGTTCTTATTAAACATTATTTAAGAAGACGTGAGTAATGTGACCACGCAGTTTAAAAATTAAATATTTATGCCTTAATAAATACTTAAAATATGGTTAGCAGAGGAGATTAGAGCGAAAGTGTGCAATGAGAGATTCCCCCTCTCTCTTCCTCCTCTTCTTCCTTCCTCCAATGGCTGGTTCAAATCAGCTCGCCTATAGTCTTTTTACAAGGCAGTAACAAATTGCATGATGCATTATGATGCCTAATTTCTTTAATTCTGTAATAGATAGGTAATACATGTTGGCGCCTCA
The DNA here is from genome assembly GCF_019703515.2 of Myxocyprinus asiaticus. NCBI lineage: Eukaryota > Metazoa > Chordata > Actinopteri > Cypriniformes > Catostomidae > Myxocyprinus > Myxocyprinus asiaticus. The sequence goes on from NC_059344.1 coordinate 56,524,624, forward strand.
ACAAGATTACAAACAACGTCCATGTTTGTCAGTATTTCCACCTTATTTTCATTTTGAGAAGACAAACATCTGGACATATTTGCTAAAGTGATCAGCACCTTTGGACTGGACAGCTCCCTGAATGAAGCACTTAAGTTCAACTTTATAATGAGAGATATTCATGCTGGTTTGGGAAACAGGTGTTATTCTATCATAAAATATCGAGCGACATTAGTTAAGATGATCGTTAAAGCTTAAGTTGCAACGTAATCGGGAAACCCAGACCTTGTCTATTAAGATGCTCTTAGCTCTGTAGGATTACTCCAGAGCATTTGTAAATCTATGAGCATTTTCAAGTACTACTTAAGTTATGATGGCTTTGGGAAACAAGAGGCAAAACTAAGATGAATCGTAAGATGTATTCTACAATCTAGGCTTACGATGCGTTTGGGAAACGAGGTCCAGAACTGTGCAGTGCGCTCACATCTGCAATTATAAACTTGCGATTAGAAATTTGTACCCATTCACATGTGAGCGATAAGCTTAGTTTCTATCTTGAAAAATCCACAAATGTAGCATATTGACAGCGTTGCAACAAAAAAACTTGAAAAATGCATCTGATGTCTACTTTGCTATCGCAAAATCTCGGGCATGTCTTCTGGGTGGAGGTAATGTTCCGTCTGCGCTGTATCACAGAGCAGCGCTCAAGAGACGCAATCCATAATTGAATGAGCTGTACTTAAAAACAAAAGCAGGAGAAATTGAGAGGTGATCAAATAAAATGCAAAATATTATTCTGTTTGCCCAACAAGTCATGCATGTGAGTCCTTAAGATGCTTGACTTGATGAGAACAAGCTTAAAGATGTTGAACTTTGACATAGTAACACTGAATTCAACATGTTTCTTGTAGAAACACCATGCCATGTGTTCCTCTAATAGACTATTCATATTAGTTGCTGACAGATAATGTATAATTAATATAATAACATAATGAATATAATATATAATGAATGTTAATACAAATATTTATTAAAATGGTTGTATTCTTATAGTGTTTACTACAAAGATGCATATTCTTTGGTGTGTTGGAGTTTCAGAAATGGCTAGAATTTATCTGAACATGAATAGTAATAGTAATATAAATATGTCATTATTATTTCAAAACGTGGAATGGTATGGATATGGGATTTAAATATTTTCCACTCTCTATATTTTAGTTTCTGTACTTGTAAAACACTAAACAATTAAGTCAAGAATTTAATTTGGTCAATACTAAGGGTTAGTCTCAGTCTCAGACAGCATAAAATGGCCACAGACCATTCACAGCAAGCATGATATAAATTGCAGCATAAATTGCAAGAGCTGTCAGAAAATCCATTCTGATTGGCTGGCAGCTCTCATGAGGTGCACAGGTTTTTAATCACTTTATCAGATAACAAAATGTTGTTTAGAAGTTACCAGGCTAAACAATGAGCACCTCTGTGGAAGAACTATAGTCAAAAACTACTTTAATTTTTATTAGACTTGCCAAAGCTTGCAACAATAAATAAATAAATAAATAAAATAGCCGCAAGCGGCAATCATCGAGGTCCAAGCACATGTGAAGAAGTAACCAAAATAATCAGAATTGACAGAAATGATCCAGTGGATGCCAAATTACACAAATTAACTATATAAAAGTCATTGATAGCTGATTGGTCAATGGCAGCAATGTTTTCCAAAATAGGCGAATGTCCTCATAGACCTTGATGACACCTTGGACAAATAAACTGCATGCAAAATTTCAAGTCAATCGGACCAACTGTTCCATAGTTAAAGACATTTTTGTTTTTAACCATTATAGTGCCACCAAGAGGCAGAGGTGCGTAATATTTGTGTGTGTCCTCAGAATGACCTCATACATAGGTGTACCAAATTTTTAAGAGTTATAACCATTTTAGTAAAAGTGACCACACCCATTATGAACGTTTTGGCATACCATTTGACGATAAATTACAATTTTACAATTCCTTTGATAACTTTTCATTTTGGAACTCCAGCGAATGTTTCTGCACTGGTTTGGTTCCATTTGGGCAAACGGCCTACGACTAGTTCGAAAATTTTAAAAGATTACTTTATCTCAAGTATTTATTGAATGTTTTGTTTCAAACCAATGGTGCTTAAGGCAAAGTTGTTTAGAATGAGGAGGTTTGCAACATGGTCTGAATAATGTGTTTCTTTTTTAAACACAGCAGCATATACAACAATTTACATGCATGTAAAATGCCATAGCGCCTCCCGGTGGCCAATTTTTGTCAAATTTTGCACAGACCTCTTGGGCCAAGTTTAGTTCCGATCAGAATTATTTAACCCTATATAAATGTTACTGAAAGCTTATTGGTCGATGGCGGCCATGTTTTTAAAGATATGTGATTGTCCTCATAGATCTTGATGGCACCTTGGACAAAGACAGTGCATGCAAAATTTAAAGTCGATCGGACCAACAGTTCCATAGTTAGAGCCACTTTTAGCTTTTTAATTATCATAGCGCCATCAAGAGGCAAAGGTGTGCAACATTTTTTGTGTGTCCTCAGAATGAGCCCATACATATGTGTACCAAATTTGGTGATAATATCTCAATTATTTCAAAAGTTATAACTATTTTAGTAAAATGGACACGGCCACTACAAACTTTTTGGCATACCATTTGACGATAAATCAGAATTTCACAATTCCTTTGGTAACTTTTCATATTGGGACTCTGCTGAATCATTCTGCACTAGTTTGGTTCCGATTGGGCAAACGGCCTAGGAGGAGTTCATTTTGAATTTTTTTCAAACAATCCAAAATAGCGGGAAAACGAAGGGGTGGAGCAAAATTCTGGCATGACGCAAGGAATCAGAGGAAAAAATTATTTTGTTTCTAGCCCTTACGATTCAAGATTTATGGCCCAAAATGTGATTTTTGTTTTTCTTCGCAATAGCGCCACCTAGTGTCTGATGAATGTGTGTCTGTACGCCTGAGTAGTGGGGGGGATTTGGAACCATCCTGCCAATTTGGAATCTCTAGGATTTACGGTCTCTGATGCCCAGACACTTTTAGGCAGAAAAAAAAAAGAAGAAAAAATATAGCTGCAAACAGCAAATAACGGGATTCAAGCAGTTTAAGGCCTTTAATCACATGCATAAAAAGGTATTATGTTTTATTTACCAAGCATGTAACCACCTAGATCATAGATGGAATAGGCCATTTACAGCCAATACAGGCAATTTACTAAGGAAATACATGGTTTTTAAAGCTTTTTAAAGCTCATAGCGCCACCTATGGTCCGATCTCCATAAAAGTCTGCATGCTTGTTTAGAATCATATGTCACATGTGTTCACCTAATTTCGTGAAGTTCCGAGTATTTGTTTAGGAATTATGGGCTTATTTGTACACTTGACCGCGCCCATTTTGTAAATGACACTGTTATAGCTACCCAAAGGGTAAAGTTCAACTGGTTTTTTTTTTATATTTATTGATCTAGAGAGTCCAGAGAATTGTACTGCATTGGTTTTATTGAGGTTGAGTGACAAACCTAGGACTAGTTCACAAAAGTAGGTTTTTTACATAATCGTGAATATTTAATGAACGATTTGATTGACAGCAGTGGTTCTTGAGGCAAAGTTGTTCAGTATGAGGAGATCTAACAAATGATATGAATTATAGCTGCGTCCCAATTCAGAGGCTGCATCCTTCAAAGGTCGCATTCGAAGGCCGATTGCGTCACTGCTGCACGACAAAGGCTGTCCCAATTCGAAGGCTCTTTCAAATGCGCCTCCAAATGCGTCCTTTGTTTCCCGTGAAATGAAGGATACAACAGATGGATCCTTCATGGCCTTGCCTACCGCAGAATTGATTGCGTGCCAGTGACGACAGGAATTTTTTTTTTGAGAGAGAGAAATTGCCGAATTACACTTTTAAACGTAAGTATTGGGTTTCAACTTACTCAAATATCTAATGATATAAATATAAAAAAAAAAAAAAAAAACTTTAAAGTGGTTCAAATGTTGACTTATATCTTACTAGGATGCGATTATATATAGTTTATACTCTTTATTATATACAGAAATGGACCATAGTGAAAATATTTAGACAGTTTGTGAACCCTGTTTTGTTTTCAGACAGTTTAATATAACTTTCAAAAAAGTCCAATGCAAACGTTACAGTCACTCGGCAGCTGTCACAGTTGTTAGGTGACAAGAACAGTCCTCCGTAGGCTAGACTGTCCCAATTAACAATGCTCAGTCCAACCTTCGCGGCCTTTGAAGGCATGGCCTTTGAAGTCTGAGTCCTTCGAAGGATGCAGCCTTTGAATTGGGACAAAGCCATTGTGTGTATGTGTGAAACACCACGTGATTACAGAGGCGTAAAACTTGTTAGCACCATCCATTGGCCGATTTCGTTCAAATTTCTCAAAGACCTCTAGGGACAGGAGTCGAACAGGCCCACCGAGTTGTGTTCCGATTGGCCTTCGTTAACCTTGTCTAATAGATGCTCAAACTTCATTGGCCGATGGCGGCCATGTTTTTTGAGTTACGCCAATGTCCTCATAGACGGTCATGGCACCTGGGACAAAGACACTGCATGCCAATTTTCAACTCAATCAGACTAATGGTTGCGTAGTTAGAGCTGTTTTCATGTTTTTTTCCTGTTATAGCGCCACCAAGTGGCCAAACTCCGCGTTTTTTATTACTGTGACCTCAGATTGAGCTCATATACATGTGTACCGAGTTTGGTGAAAATATCTAATTTCGTTCGGGCGTTATAGCCATTTTAGGAAAAATGGCCTGCCCTTTTCAAACTTTTTGGCACCCCTTAGAAACCGTGAGTCTAAATTTCAACTTTTTTTGATAATTATTGATAATCAGACTCCAGAGTATATTTCTGCACTGGTTTAGTTCCAATCGGGTGAAAAACCTAGGACTAGTTCGCAAAAGTAGGTTTTTAACATTATCTGAAATATTTACCGAACGGTTTGACAGACACCAATGCTTCTTGAGGCAAAGTTGTTTAGAATGAGAAGAGCTATCAGGCGATATATACAGGTGCATCTCAATAAATTAAAATGTCGTGGAAAAGTTCATTTATTTCAGTAACTTTCAGAAAAGAAGTCCTTTTCATCAGAAGTGTTGGAGGTATCATCTGGTGTCTGTGACGTGATGTCTTCTCGCAGATGGTCTCTGAAGTAGTCCTGACCTGAAATTGAACGAACTTTAATTGCTACTAAACCTTTTATTTTTGTTTACGATTTATTTAGTACGGTACCTGTTGGCCAAACAATGTTTTTTATCTTTGTAAATTGCCAATTAGTACATATTTGCTATTTTATTAATCATTTTGTGCTTCATAATTGTTTTACTGTTTAAATAATTGTAGGACAACATACCCCGCTAGATCAACGTGTGTTTAATAATCTGGATCATTGTAATGACCGAAGACGCTTAACAAGTGAGATTGTAGATTGCAATAAAGCTAGACAAATCTGGTTTCATGCTTTAGCCTTGCTATTCATTTCATGATTTGATAATTCCTAAAACAAGATTAATATATTTTCTTTGACATATAAAGAGAAATTGGCCTAATAAACTGTTCTCAGCTCTTTATATAGCTCTCTCTATATATCCTATATTATCCTGCAATCTAATTTGCATTGGCCAGAGTGCATTTATAAGATTACTACTAGCAAGCAAGTACATTCATAGGCAAGTTCATGAAAACCGATACAGTACACATACCTGAAAAATGTACTTAAGTACAGTAACAAAGTAAAAATACTTTGTTACTGTCCACCACTGGTCAAGAAGGCCTTGTGGTGTAAAAACAACAGACACAAATTCTTCTGGTTATTTGAAATAGAATTAGCTTTTGTACTTATATGGCATTACAATTGAATAAATAAAAAAAAAATACTGAAGTGAAAAGTTGCACCTATCTTCAAATCAAGAACCTGTATTCCTAAAATCTACATTAAAGTGAATCTCGTAACTGATATTGTAAAATTTTGACCAAAGAGGCCTTCAGTGCTTATGGTGATTTTTTTTTTTTTTTTTTTATTATTATTTTTTTCAGATAAACAGTACAGCCTTATATTGGAAGATTCTAGTTGAAATCGCAATCATTGTTTCACCCCTCCAGACAGCAGATGCTCCACTAAAAGTGTTAAAGTGAAGAATCACTCTTTTTAAGAGTATTTTAGTTCTCTGTTCTTTGTCTGTTTAATGAAGCTGTGTTCAGGCCACAGCGGTTTATCATGATCTATGTATCTTTGATTTTGATGCAATAGAAAACCAATCATTTGTGGCGCCATGCCAGGCAAAGCATTAGTCATCATGCCTTTGACATCATCAGCGAATTGAGTCATTTGTTTAAATTAAAATTGTTCATTTGTAAATATACACTAACAGGCAAAAGACATTCTCCCCTCATATTTTGAAATATGAAAGAATAAAACAATGCTGCCACAGTGATTTAGAAATATGACTGAATATGAGTTCACAAAACAGAATATTTTGGCTCAAGGTCAGAGATGAAAATTTCAGAGAAATTACTGCTGCTCCACAAGGCTCTGACATATTAATAAGGACAAATTACAAGCTAATTGCATAACATTAAAAGACATTAGGGTAAATTAGCATGCACATGTTAAATAAATATTCATGCTGGCACCTCTCCTGTGTAGTACTGTAAGATTCAATAAAGCCATCTTGTATTTATTAATCTTCTTGCTGTTTTCAATGCATACAAATGTTCTTTCAAATACAGTTTAATATTTAATTCAACATTATACTTATCAAGCTGCAGGCTCGATCGTTATACAATCATGTTATTATGGCAGTAAAACTATGTAATAGCTCAATAATGGACAAACTCGAGTCATAAATTAATCATTTAGAAACCACTGTGTTTAATAATGCCATAGTTGGATTTTGATGTACATAGAAAAATGCATGTACAGCATATACTAATATATATATATATATATATATATATATATATATATATATATATATATATATATATATATATATATATATATATCACACACACACACACACACACACACACACAAACACACACACCCTGGCGGCCAAAAGTTTGGAATAATGTACAGATTTTGCTCTTATGGAAAGAAATTGGTACTTTTATTCACCAATTCAACTGATCATAATGTACAGTCAGTACATTAATAACATGAAAAATTACAATTACTATTTGAAAAAAAAATGTTCAGAACTTCTTAAACTACTTCAAAGAGTTCTCATAAAAAAATCCTCCACGTGCAGCAATGACAGCTTTGCAGATCCTTGGCATTCTAGCTGTCAGTTTGTCCAGATACTCAGGTGACATTTCACCCCACGCTTCCTGTAGCACTTGCCATAGATGTGGCTGTCTTGTCGGGCACTTCTCACGCACATTACAGTCTATCTGATCCCACAAATGCTCAATGGGGTTAAGATCCATAACACTCTTCCAATTATCTGTTGTCCAATGTCTCTGTTTCTTTGCCCACTCTAACCTTTTTTTTTTTTTTTTTTTTCTGTTTCAAAAGTGGCTTATTTCTTTGCAATTCTTCCCATAAGGCCTGCACCCCTGAGTCTTCTCTTTACTGTTGAAAATGAAACTTGTGCTGAGCGGGTAGAATTCAATGAAGCTGTCAGCTGAGGACTGTGAGGCATCTATTTCTCAAACTATAGACTCTGATGTACTTATCCTCTTGTTTAGTTGTATCTGGTCCTTCCACATCTCTTTCTGTCCTTGTTAGAGCCAGTTGTCCTTTGCCTTTGAAGATTGTAGTGTACACCTTTGTATGAAATCTTCAGTTTTTTTTTGGCAATATCAAGCAAAATTTATAGCCTTCATCCCTCAAAACAGTGATTGACTGACGAGTTTCTAGAGATAGCTGTTTCCTTTTTGCCATTTTTGACCTAATATTGACCTTAAGACATGCCAGTCTATTGCATAATGTGGCAACTCAAAAACAAACACAAAGGCAATGTTAAGCTTGATTTAATGAACCAAAAAGCTTTCAAATGTGTTTGATATAATGGCAAGTGATTTTCTAGTACCAAATTAGCAATTTAGCATGATTACTCAAGGATAAGGTGTTGGAGTGATGGCTGCTGGAAATGGGGCATGTCTAGATTTGATCAAAAAAATAAATAAATTCAAATAGTGACGGTGCTGTTTTTTACATCAGTAATGTCTGGACTATACTTTGTGAACAGCTGAATGCCACTTTGGTGAATTAAAGAACCAATTTCCTTCCGAAACAGCAAAAACTTTTGGCCGCCAGTGCATATATATACAGCTGAAGTCAGAAGTTCACATACACTTAGGTTGAAGTCATTAAAACAAATTTTTTAACCACTCCACAGATTTAATATTAGTAAACTATAGCTTTGGCAAGTCGTTTAGGACATCTACTTTGTGCATGACACAAGTAAGTTTCCAACAATTGGTTACAGACAGATTGTTTCACTTTTAATTGACTATATCACAATTCCAGTGAGTCAGAAGTTAACTGTGCCTTTAAGCAGCTTGGAAAATTCCAGAAAATGACATTGTCTTTAGACAATTAGCCAATTAGCTTCTGATAGGAGGTGTACTGAATTGGAGGTGTACCTGTGGATGTAATTTAAGGGCTACCTTCAAACTCAGTGCCTCTTTGCTTGACACCATGGAAAAGTCCAAAGAAATCAGCCAAGACCTCAGAAAAAAATTGTGGACCTCCACAAGTTTGGTTCATCCTTGGGAGCAATTTCCAAATGCCTGAAGGTACCGCGTTCATCTGTAAAAACAATAGTATGCAAGTAAAAACACCATGGTACCATGCAGCCATCATACTGCTCAGGAAGGAGATGCATTCTGACTCCTAGAGATGAACATATTTTGGTGCGAAAAGTGCAAATCAATCCCAGAACAACAGCAAAGGACCTTGTGAAGATGCTGGAGGAAACAGGTAGACAAGTATCTATATCCACAGTAAAACGAGTCCTATATCGAAATAACCTGAAAGGCTGCTCAGCAAGGAAGAAGCCATTGCTCCAGAACCACCATAAAAAAGCCAGACTACAGTTTGCAAGTGCACATGGGGACAAAGATCTTACTTTTTGGAGAAATGTCCTCTGGTCTAATGAAACAAAAATTTAACTGTTTGGCCATAATGACCATTGTTATGTTTGGAGGAAAATGGGTGAGACTCGCAAGCTGAAGAACACCATCCCAACCGTGAAGCATGGGGGTGGTGGCATCATGTTGTGGGGGTGCTTTGCTGCAGGAGGGACTGGTGCATTTCACAAAATAGATGGCATCATGAGGATGGAAAATTATGTGGATATATTGAAGCAACATCTCAAGACATCAGCCAGGAAGTTAAAACTTGGTCGCAAATGGGTCTTCCAAATGGACAATGACCCCAAGCATACCTTCAAAGTTGTGGCAAAATGGCTTAAGGGCAACAAAGTCAAGGTATTGGAGTGGCCATCACAAAACCCTGACCTCAGTCTGATAGAAAATTTGTGTGCAAAACTGAAAAAGCATGTGCGAGCAAGGAGGCCTACAAACCTGACTCAGTTACACCAGTTTTGTCTGGAGGAATGGGCCAAAATTCCAGCAACTTATTGTGAGAAGCTTGTGGAAGGCTACCCAAAATGTTTGACCCAAGTTAAACAATTTAAAGGCAATGCTACCAAATACTAACAAAGTGTATGTAAACTTCTGACCCACTGGGAATTTGATGAAAGAAATAAAAGCTCCAGTTGATCCTTTAATGTCTTCTGAAGCAGACAGATAAGTTGGTGTAAGAAACAAATCGATAATTAAAAAGTTTTTAACTTTACATCATTGCTTCTGCTCAGCGCTCGGATAATGGTTGAAATAAACTAACTCTCATGTGATGTTCGTTCCTCTGTTGTATACAAAGCGTGCGCTTCCGACTTCTCACGTAAACGTGTCATAGCGCTTACGTCACTGATGCGTGAACTTCTGGCAGAAAGCAATTTTTTAAAATTGATAAAGTTTTAATTATCGATTTGTTTCTTACACCAATGTCTCGGTTATGTACATAACCTTGGTTCTCTGAGACAAAGGGAATGAGACATTGCGTGCTAACGCATATGGGGGAGTGTCCTTCCAAATGACCTAGTTGAAACCTCTCTACAGTAATGCCAATATTCTAATATTAGAGGCACTTACAATGGAAGTGAATGGGGCCAATTCATAAACGTTAAAATATTATTTCAAAAGTATAGCCACAAGATGTAAACAATATTTGTGTTAACATGATTTTAGTGTGATCATGAATTGTGATCAAAAACACAACCTTTTCTGTGTAAAGTTATAGCCAATTTTACAACTTTGTTGCCATGACGATGTTATATCAATAAACCCTAAAGCCCTAAAATGACTAAAAATTAAGATTTAAACAACTTTACAGCTGAAATAATACACAATTTTTAAAAGAAGAATTGATGTAATTGCTATTATAAAATCATACGCTTCACATTTCTGTTTGTAAACCCTCCAAAAATTGGCCACATTCACTTCCATTGTAAGTGTAACTGGTCCTGCTTGACTCACTCCGAGCGGGATTTGAACTGGTGTCAGTGGCATGGGAGGCAGAGCACTAACGAGGAGGCTAAAGGATACAGCCCCTAGTGCCAGTAGCTAGTGCACCTTTTGATGCCAGGGGACTGAGGTTTACACATACCGCACAGCTATCATGTACCAGCTGGCTCCCATTACATACTGTAAGTGCCTCACTGTAACCACTAATGTTTTTTTGTTTTGTTTTGTTTTTTTTTAAAGAAAAGGAGGGACAAGTTGAAATAATTTTTTGTGGTAATCAACAATACCACAAATGCTGTCGATTGAGCTTAACTTGAATTGAACCCAGAGTATTCCTTTAAGAAAAAATAAATAAATACACACATACAAATAATGTAAGTAAAATGATGTCACCTTTCATCATGACATCAGCTAAAGAGGGTGCACAATGCAGTTTCCATGCTAATACACTAACCATTTGGCACAATGTCTCCCATACGTTGAACAACCAAAATCACATAATGGTAACTGTGATATTAAAAATGCTGATTTCATGAAAACTATATTTTGTCAGTATTTATAATGCCCTTGTTCATAGAATTTTCACCCTCATGTTGTTCTAAATCTGTGTGACTTTCCTTCTTCAGTGGAACACAAAAGGCAGAATCTTAGCCTGAATGTCGTCACCATTCACTTTAATTGCATCTTTTTCCATACAATGAAAGTGAATTGTGACTGAGGCTTGGAATGAGGGTAAATGATAACAGATTTATTTTTTTATTTTTTATTTTTTTGGTGAACTATCCCTTTAAAGTTAAATTTTTATTTGGAAGTTTTTCTGAATCAAATCCGAGTTGAATTTGTGTGATAAATTGCAGACGAAAGGTCTATTCACACCAAGGTCGAGACGATTTTTTTCTCAGGCTATACTGTTTGAAAAGCAAATTCACTTCAGAACAACAAGTGGCACTAAACAAAAAGCACTTTTATTCCACTACAGTACAAGTTTCTCCATTTTAGTTTCACGTCCTCCAGTGCACAACACAAAAAAACAAAAATAAAAAAAAGAATAAAATCAACATAAAATACATTACTTAAAATAAAATACTTTTAATAAAAACTTACCATTGATTCAGATTTTTTCTGCAATTCCTTGCCATAATAACACCTTCCTTTACACACCTTTTGTCCTCAGATACCAAAGAAAGAGCAACTCCAACTTCAACACTGATTCCTAGTTGTTCTTTTTTTTTTTTTTAGGTGTTTACTGTTGATTTCGTGGGTTGGCGGCACCAACACGCTTATCTTAATGGTCGAAGTCAGAAAGCAAAAAATAGTGCAATAGGAATCCATTGTTTTTTTCCAAAGCTTGTTCGCAATAAACATTCACACCTTCATTCAGTCTAAGAAGGACATTCCTCAAATAAAGTCTTAAAAATCAGTTGAGACCACTGCATCATTTTTTTACATAAACAAATAATATGGACACATTTCTGCATGATAAGCCATTTAGAATGACTGGTTATTGATACCTAACATTATTTACCTATCGAAATAGTACCTTTGTTTAGTAACAGCAAGGCTAAGAACTTCTACAAGTCAAGTAAGCACTAGTAGCCCTTTAAACTGAAACTGCTGGCCTAATATCAGTGTCCTGAGTCTCTTGGCTGTCTCCATACTTTCCAAATGATGAAACTGGCCCTAGATCAGTAGTGAGGGGCACACATTCTTTACTTAGCAAAATGGTAATGTGAGACCTGGGGAGCTGAAATTCGAGGCAAGAACATCATCACATCAGAGCGGATCACAGCCTGGTCTGACACTAAACCCCTCCACATCACACTGCTCTGATCTATTGGCTCATGCTGCCAGACAGAGAGTGAGAAAAAAGAAACAGACAGACGAACAGAGAAAGAAATAAAAAGAAAGAGAAAGAAAGAAAGAACATCGCACCTTTGTACGAGGACTTTTTTATCGTACACCTTCTTGAGTCTGTTGAGACACTTCACCTTTAAAGTTTTCATGAATTCATTAGCAGTGGCACTTAAAAACTTCAGAACAGACATTTAGCCTTGAAATTTGATAGTCTAAATCCCATCACCACAGCTGTTGTTTGGAGACCCTTTACGCTGTGCTCTTCTCACAGTAACTTCTATTAGACACTATGAGACAGATCTGTCTTTGCTCTCTGAGAAGTTTGCTGTCTTACTCCACTGCTCTGAAGACAACTGATGATTCATTGGCTGTGACATTTTGACAGATGGACAGATTTGAGGTATTTTTGGGACTTCATCTTTGTTGAAATGAAAAACAGTTTTCGTTGCAGCTGTGTGGGGTGGTTTTGGATGCACATACACATAATGCTGGGTGTGTTTTACATTGCAGCGTTGTCAAGTGTTAATAGTGCACTCCATGTGTGAGAGAATTTGTGCATGTGTGTGTGAGTGAGACTGTGTGCATACAGGAAAGAGGGGGCTATCTATGTTGAGAGAGATAGAGAGAGAGTGAGAGTGAGTGAGAGAGAGAAGCAGAAAGAGCTCACCAGTGGATTTGCTGTCGTGTGCATTCCAAACAGTTGGACGAAATTTTCAAAATGGCATATTGGTTGAAACTAGAGACTCCAGTCTTTTGACTCAAACAGGGTTCAATGTAAAAACTTAATGAGGTTTCTTACCAGATGTAGTTTTGTTAGCATTTCTCCCAAAGACAAACTCTGCTGAGATCAGCGCCATGTTGTTTTGTCACATGACTTTCACATTCTTCTTTCGTTTTTGGCAATTTGCATTCTTCATGCATATCACCACCTATTGGGCAGGGAGGAGAATTTATAGAAAAAAATGACTTAATTATTGATCTGTTTCTCACCCACACCTATCATATGACTTCTGAAGGTATAGATTTTACCACTGGAGCCTAATGTATTACTTTTATGCTATCTTTATGTGCATATGGAGCTTTAAAATTTTGGTACCCATTCACTTGCATTGTGAGGACCTACAGAGCTATTTTAAAAACCTTAATTTGTGTTCAGCAGAAGAAAGAAAGTCATACACATCTGGGATGGCATGAGGGTGAGTAAATGATGAGAGAATTTGTATTTGTGGGAACACTATGCCTTTAATGACTTTATGTTTGGGGTCTCAGAGACCTCATTAATGTGCATGTAAAATAATGATTTGTAATGTCAAAGTTAACCTCATATTTTCCTTTCAGAGTCTTTGGAACCATTTGAAAGAAATGACTGAAGCTTTAATATTCTGTAAAATCGGGAAGTATGCATGTACTTTTTTTTAGAAATGTGACTTATTCAATAGCATGCAACAGTCTGTTTCTGGAAGTAAAAATACCATTCATTTGCTCCATAGACTAACAATGACTTATAAACCTTTAAAGACAGACCTACTATTAACGTTGTTAATCGATGGTGTATATACTTATGTTAAAATATTTATAGAAACCTTTTCAAAGCACTGTTTTTGATAGATAATTTAATATGATATATTAACAGAAATAATTTAGCAGCTTTGGAATGGAAGAGACCTGTAAACCAGGGATCAATCCTATAGCTTTCAATGGAATATATTGTGATATTATTTAGAAAAATGCATATTTCATGACAAATTTTGGGCCATTTCCCATCAGTTTTCTCAGTTTTAAGTCAACTGTTTTACAAAGGATAGCATCTATCCCAGGCTTTCTCACTTTTTCTTACATATTGAAAATACAAGCTCCTACCTTGGTCAAGGCAAAATTATTTGGTCATTTGCATCTTAATTTATGCTCTCTTCTGACACCTCTTTGACCATTGCTTTTTCCACTCAGTTCCTTTAGAACGAACTGTTCCTTAATAAAGTGCCCAATGTGCCATACACTTTGTCCATCTAAGCAAATAACTCCTTCAGTTAATTAATGAAGCAAGATCTGGAGATTTAAAGGCACACACTGTCCATTTTAAGCAAATATAAAAAAATGCACAAAGGACAGTTAACCACTAGAGGGCATTACTAAATAATCCAGACAGATAATAGAAAAAAAAGAGCTATCATTTAGCTAGAGAGTGTATTTTTGAATGTACTTTATGCTTGGGCTTTGGATATTTAAATTGCTTGTTTAAAAGTCTATCAATTCTATCACTGGTTGCTGGTTTTCTGAACCAGTTGTGCCACATCATCCACTGAGCAACTAATGGATTGTGCCAATGAATAACACTCTTGGTGGAGTAAGGTGGATATCTTGTGTGTCTTTGTGTATGCTGGGAAGTGTTCAATGCTGATTGATGTCATTCAGAAGGGGATGATGGGGGAGAAGAGGAGGAATAATGTTGTGTTATGTTATAAATGTTTGCAATTGTCATGCCTGCATCTATTTAAAAATATTTTTACATTGCCATAATGAGTTCTTTTAGCTCCCAAAGAAATAATTCACCCAGAAAAAAAAAAAAAACTGTCATCATATAGTCACCCTCATGATGTTCTAATCCCATATGCTGTCAATGTTTCTGTGGTACACAAAATGAGAATGGAAAATCTTCATGCAGCTCTTTTCCATATGACAGTTCACAGTGACCACGACTAGGGCTGCAGTTAGGAATTATTGGGCCCAGTACAAAACGTATTCAGCAGACCCCCTGCAGTTAAATTTCCAAGGTGGGTGGGGCACGGTTCTTCCAACAAAGTACGCTGCCCCTACCAGTATCCAATATCTTCGCAACAAAACCACTGCTTACAAATCTTCAAAATGACTCTTAGATCAGTCTGAAATAGACTTAGTAGCGATATTGCATGTAGTGTCTTCAGTACTATGAAGCTATATTTGAGGTTCAGTTCTTCTATATAAAATATTCCATCTTCACCACAGGTTGTGGCATAATGTTAGAAAAATGTATGCAGAGCATTCTTGATGCATGGAGATGCTTGTGATGCTGGCGAGAAGGTAATTTCCAGCTCTAACAGGTATGAATGGCTCGGAGCCAAATAAGGAGCATCTCTCTGATAGAAGCACACTCCATGCAATCTGTGAACAAGCAAGTGGCTCGAAAATGCAGCTCAATATTCATCAAATTCTGCATAGGCCACCCTTTCAAGCATGCATACTCGTTGACCTTTTCATAATATATGTTTGTATGTTTATATTAACATATTACTTATTAAAACCAAATAACTTCAAAGACTCGTCAAGTTTATTCACTTTTACAAGGCTTTAAACAATTGCATTAACCACAAATATACAGTAATCCATTTATATTTAACAGCCTGATTGCTTGAAAATTACACGATTGTGGTGACATTTTTGCTAAATTATATAACATGGTTTTTTACATGTATTGTGGCAGTACAGATGTGTTACATTTTCTCCCAAACAGATTTGATTTTTAAGGTTAATGCACTGAGTTTAAATCAACAAAACCTACCTTCATACCTTAAACCTAAACCTAACCAATAGTGTCATAAAATGTAAATGTGAGGAGAAAAACAAATAAAGTTTAATTCTATATTGAGTTTTAAATCAACAAAACATACGTGCCTACCTTAAACCTAAACCTAAACCTATCCGATAGTGAAAATGTAATTGCTGAAGCAACCACGTGATTTTGTGGTGCTTTTATGACACTTACGGCTCATGGGTTGGCTTGCATGCTCTATCAGTTGAGCTACCGCGCAATTTGATTGCATTTAAACAATGCCAAATAATTGCCACGATGCAAACAACCAGTCACAGAAAAATTATTTTGCAAAAATATACTGTAGGTATAGTGATATGATTCTACAAGACCAGGCTGATATTTCGTGTATCTTGTATTTATAAAAACTAACTGGTGTTTGGCTGTTAATATTAATAGTCACTTTTTTATAATGATAAGTCAACAAACCCTCAGTAGACACTGCATGTGTAATGATGGTCACATGCACTCTTTAAAGGTGAATTTTTTTAACTGAGCTGAAAAAATGGCTCACATTATTTTAAGTAATTTCAAATTCATATAGATTAAGACATGACCAAAATTGGTGTTGCATGAGTGGGTAAGTTGTTTTCTTTGTAATCTTTCTTTATATTTAGTTTTATTTTTGCACTGCCAGTTATTCTCACATCCACATTTTTTGAGAAGGCGCTGCCTCCCTTACCTCCTCTGAAAAAACAGCCCTGGTATGAGTATGTGCCTATGTGTGTTTGTGAGGGAGCGATCATCACACACTTTTCTCACCCTAGAAACAGGGATTAGGCTATGTGGTTTGGCAAAGAAAGGAATGAGATTTTGTGGTGTGTGGATGAAGTTTGCCCACGGGTGAAGGGGCTGGCCCAGCTAAGCCCATCACATATATGTATTTTCATTTCCACCTCTAAATCCATTAGTAACACCATTTCCTCCACCATCACTGTGCTCCCCTTGATAGCATCCGCCATCTATTTTATTTTATTCTTATTTTCAATTTTGTGGATGGGGAAAGGCCAAAATTAGTTATCGACAGGTGCTTACTGAACAGCAGAAGAAACACAGGATGGGGCTTCCTAAATATTTTTCATCACACTGCTGGCCAACCGGTGTATGGATGTCTCTGGAGGTTTGAGGTTAAGCTGTGGTGGGCAGAAAATCACAAATCAGTCCTTGTGTACAGGCATCTTGTTGGACCACGTTCGCATGGTCACGTTAAGTGTTGCAGAATTGCAATAAATGGTGACAAGCTGATAACAAATATCTCGTGCAATCCCTTCTAACATCTGTTATAGAAGGCTCTGTGTTGGGAGGTGATTTTCTATTGTTATGCATAGCCACTTTTGACTGCAGTTGCAATTCAAGAGAATCCAAATGAACACAGGGAAATGCATAATGTACATTATCAGGTGCATTCTGTACTTGAAAAACTGATAACATCAGTAATTTTTCACTTCCTTTTCTATCCTCAAGATGGTGCCGCATATGGCTGCCTTGGTGTGGAGCTCTCCAACTCTTTTGTTGTTTTTGTTTGTTTGTCCTGTATTTAGTAATTTGTTTCCAATCAGTTTTACCAGGGATGACCTGCTGAATAGTCGGCAACACATACCAGACAATCTTTTCCCTATTCTGACGTTTGCTGGACATTTACCAGACAAGTTTGCTGGACACATACCAGACAAGTGAGGGAAGCGAGCCAGCACGCTGGTCAAGCTCCGACTGGATCACTGCTACACAATATTAAAGGATGCATATCGCTCTGTCCCTAAAGCAGCTTTGGGACTCTCTGATCACTGTCTGGTTCATCTTCTTCCAACCTACAGGCAGATTCTAAAATCACCTAAACCTGTAGTAAAGACTGTAAAAAAGAATGACCAATGAAGCAGAGCTGGAACTACAAGCCTGCTTTGACTACACTGATTGGAGTGTTTTTGAAGCTGAAGACACCAATCTGGGCGTATCTCACAGATACTGTAACATCATATATCAGTTTCTGTGAGGATATGTACATTCCTACTAGCACTTATTTAACATTCAACAACAAACCATGGTTTACAGCAAAAATCAGCCCAGCTCTCTGTTCCCACGTCTATCTGTCAGTGGATCACCAGCTTTCTGACGGACAGGCAGCAGCTAGTGAGACTGGGTAAATTCACTTCCAGCACATGTACGATCAGCACTGGTGCTCCCCTGGGATGTGTGCTCTCTCCACTACTCTTCTCCCTGTATACCAACGACTGCACCGCCAAGGACTCTGTCAAGCTCCTGAAGATTGCAGACGACACTACTGTCATCAGCCTCATACAGAAGGGAGGATGAATGGCTGGCTCACTGGTGTTGTCAAAACAACCTGGAGCTCAACACGCTCAAAATAGTGGAGATGATTGTGGACTTATACATTGACTTTATATGTATAATATATATATATATATATATATATATATATATATATATATATATATATATATAATGTGTATACATACTGTATATATATTGTCTTATTGTATATTTCTAAACTCAGCAAAAAAAGAAACGTCCCTTTTTCAGGACACTGTATTTTAAAGATAATTTTGTGAAAATCCAAATAACTTTAACATATTTATTGTAAAGGGTTTAAACAATGTTTTCCATGCTTGTTCAATGAACAATAAACAATTAATGAACGTGCACCTGTGGAACAGTTGTTAAGACACTAACAGCTTACAGATAGTAGGTAATTAAGGTTACAGTTATAAAAACTTTCTGCTGACTCTGAAAAACACCAAAAGAAAGAAGCCCAGGGCATCTGCGTGAACGTGCCTTAGGCATGCTGCATGGAGGCATGAGGACTGCAGATGTGGCCAGGGCAATAAACTGCAATGTCTGTACTGTGAGATGCCTAAGACAGCGCTACAGTGAGACAGGAAGGACAGCTGATTGTCCTTGCAGTGGAAGAGCATGTGTAACAACACCTGCACAGGATCAGTATATCCGAATATCACACCTGCGGGACAGGTACAGGATGGTAACAGCAACTGCCCTAGTTACACCAGGAATGCACAATCCCTCCATCAGTGCTTAGACTGTCCGCAATAGGCTGAGAGAGGCTGGACTGAGGGCTTGTACACCTGTTGTAAGGCATGTCCTTTCCAGACATCACTGGCAACAATATCGCCTATGGGCACAAACCCACCTTCGCTGGACCAGACAGGACTGGCAAAAAGTGCGGTTTTGTCTCATCAGGGGTGATGGTCGGACTCGCGTTTATCTTCAAAGGAATGAGCATTACACAGAGGCCTGTACTCTGGAATGGGATTGATTTGGAGGTGGAGGGTCCGTCATGGTCTGGGGCGGTGTGTCACAGCATCATCGGACTGAGCTTGTTGTCATTGCAGGCAATCTCAACACTGTGCGTTACAGGGAAGACATCTTCCTCCCTCATGTGGTACCCTTCCTGCAGGCTCATCCTGACATGACCCTCCAGCATGACAATGCCACCAGCCATACTGCTCGTTCTGTGCATGATTTCCTGCAAGACAGAAATATCAGTGTTCTGCTATGGCCAGCGAAGAGCCCGGATCTCAATCCCATTGAGCACGTGGAAGAGTGGGGTAACATCTCAAAGCAAGAGCTGGCAAATCTGGTGCAGTCCATGAGGAGGAGATGCACTGCAGTACCTAATGCAGCTGGTTGCCACACCAGATACTGACTGTTACTGCTGTTACTGTTACCCCCCCCCACCCCCCCCACCCCCCCCGTTCAGGGACACATTATTCCATTTCTGTTAGTCAAATATCTGTGAAACTTGTTCAGTTTATGTCTTAGTTGTTGAATCTTTTTATGTTCATACAAATATGTACACATGTTAAGTTTGCTGAAAATAAAAGCAGTTGAAAGTGAGAGGACGTTTATATATATTTTATATACTATTGGCTTTTTATTTTATTTATTTTATTTATTTTTTATTATTATTACCTTGTTGCTGTATTGTTTGTGCAATGGTAAGCTTCTTTCACCAAGAAAAATTCCTTGTATATGTAAGCATACTTGACAATAAAGCTCATTCTGATTCTGATTCTGACATATGCAGCACCCCTTGTATGTTTACTGCCTAGGCAAAGGTTTGAAAAAATAATAATAAAAATAATAGATGAAACAAAAATAAAGTTCAAGGGCCTTATTTTAGAACGCTACGTCTTAAGCACAGTGCTAGGCAATATGGCATATGCCATTGGGTATGTGTAACAGTAGCCAGCTGGTACTTGATAGCTGTGTAGTGTGTAAACCTCACTCTCCTGGCCTTAAGAGATGCACTAGTGACCGAGGCTAGGTTCATGGCTTTTCTAGCCTCCTTGCTAGAACGTCCGTCTCCCATGCCGGGGATCGCTGGTTCGAATCCCGCTCAGGGTGGGTCGAGCAGGACCGGTGACACATGCACTAACCAGACTGATGTCACTGTGAATTTGGCAGCAGAAGGTGGAAAGTTTTTCAGCTGAAATCGGTCTGTGCTTACTGGAATTCAAACCACTGTCCCCAGTGGCCAAAGCTGTAATTGTTATTAAAGGGAAAGTTCACCCAAAAATGAAAATTCTCACATTTTTTGTTCTCCCTTATGCCATCCCAGATGTGTATTACTTTCTTTCTTCTGATGGACTCAAATTAAGATTTTCAGAAGAATATCTCATCTCTGTTGGTCCTCACAATGCAAGTGAATGGTGACCAGAACTCAGAAGGTCTAAAAAGTACATAAAAGCAGCATAAAATTAATCTGCACGACTCCAGTGGTTAAATCCATATCTTCTGAAGTGATAGGTGTGAATAAGAAACAGATCAATATTTAAGTTATTTTTTACTATCAATCTCCACCTTTGACCAGCCCTGACCAGTAGGTGGCCGAATGTGAATGTAGAAGTGAAAGAGAAAGTGTAAATATGAATCTGTTTCTCACCCACACCTATCATATTTCTTCAGAAGACATGGATTTAACCACTGGAGTTATATAGATTACTTTTGTACTGCTTTTATGTCCCTTTTGGACCTTCAAAGTTCTGCTCACCATTTACTTGCATTTGATGGACCAACAGAGCTGAGATATTCTTTTAAAAATCTTCATTTGTGTTTTGCAGAAGAAAGTAAGTCATAAACATCGAGATCGAGAATTTTACTTTTTGAGTGAACTATCCCTTTAATATTTATCTCTGTATATTAAACAATGGTATTGGCCAGGATACATGCTCTGTTTACAGACCGAGTTAGACTCTCAGTCAATTTGAGCATTTATGACAATTTAATACTAAATATACAACTCTAAATAAATACATTTGAGAAGACTAAGTCTATCCCAAACAGCCTCATTGTCATTCCCATTAAAAATGATGGTGCCAGCATGAATAAGGTCTATACTGTGTATTTTACCACATCTGGAACACTTCATTGACCAATCAGCATCAAAGATGTTTTATAATTTTAAAATAATATCTCTGTGAAACATTATTTAGAAAACAATTGTTTTGTTTTCCTTTGTCTCCAATGATGTAAGGCCATAAAGAACATCTTGAGCTTTTTCAAACTGGAATAAATTTCAACCAGCGAGCAAAACTGCATTCCAAACCTTACTATTCCAAAAATAGTCCCTGACAGTGATCAATGGGATAGTTTGAAAAATCGACAGATAATTTCTAAAGGCCTTCAGCCATTTAAAATGCCATTCATGTGTTTCTTACTCTTGACATTAAAAGTTTTACAGAGCCTTAAAATCACAAAAGAAATATATTAAAATAAATTAAAATGGCCCTCAAGGCCCATAGATGAAGACAGATCTTGGCATTGTACAAGAAATGTTAATGAAACCCAGTGACTAATTAAAACACCTACATTTTGTATTTTTTTTTTTTTTTCAGACTCACAGGCTACATTTTTATAATAGTGGAGTATATTATTTAGCCGTTACTCACTTCTGTTTGGTTTCTACATGACATATGGTCAGATGGAAGGTTGTGCTATATTTCCCAATGCATTGACTGGTATAATATTTACAGCCCTTGTACTGGTGAGCTTGAATCTGACTCATGCCATTATCTTTTAGGACCATGCTGGGGTGCGTTTCCCATACAAAGATGTAACACTGCTTAACCACCATATAATGCATCATTGGAGAAATGAACTAGTCACAACTGTTTTCCAAATCCCTAGTAACTTTAACGCACATCCATTGTTCGAACCACGTTGGTTCAACAACATAGAGCTGTCATTAATGATGTTAAGCAGGGGGTGGAGTAATAACTTCCACAAATATTAAATTGTAAAAGCTAATTTACACATACACTAGAAAGCCGTTTAAGGTATTAAATGAGCATTCTAGTGTGAATGAGCATTCTAGTGTACGTATAAATGAGCATTCACGTTTACATGACATTTCAGAACACTGCTTTCTGCAAAACCCCAGAATAAGCCTTTTTCTTAAATGCATGTAAACATGGTCAAAGTGTTGAAAGAATGAACGATATAAGAGGCTTCAGTGAAGTGAAATGATGTCCACACAGCAAACTAATAAGAAACTCTAATCACAGGTTGAGAGCTGTTGTTCCAATCACACAACTTGATGCTGTTTTCAAATGTTCGTTGGAAATATGGTTCCGGGAAACACCAAATCATTGAACTATGTTGGTAACGTTGGAACTTGCAACCATAGCTGGCTAACGATGCTTTTGGGAAACACACCCCTGTTTGATTCTTTGGATAGCATCAATACTGATCTTCCAGAATTCATAAAGTCAACACAATTTCAGGTGACTAACAATAAATTGCACCCCATAAGCACTGTTTATTTTATGTGCTGTCTGTGTTGTTTTAGAACCCGATTCATTAAAGAATAATAATTGTAAAAAAAATAATACGCTGAATCCAATTGCACACCTTACTTTCCAAACTTGCGGGTCAGTTCTGAGTGCTGTATTGTGGAGGATGGATAGACTACTGCAATCTGGCATAGCATATTTTTACTTGGACTGAACAGCAATATTGAAATCCAATCACCTGAATCATCTCTTTAATAGGGTTGGGAACAGAAAATTGTTTCTTTAAAAATACACCTTTTCTTTTTCTTTTTTTTATACCGTAACTGTTCCGTAATATGACTTTCATGAGAATCATTACTTGCAGTGTAGGGCTTTACTGGTTGTTTAGATCAGTGTTACTATCAGAAATAATTAATTATTTCTTTAGTTATTAATTAATATTTAAATTAATTAATTGAATCTAACTCATTAAAACCTCATATGGGTCTCCAGTAAATGTAGTGTGCTACGTTTAGGAGCGGGTTTGGTTATTAGCAATAATTAATAATTATCAAAGATAATTATTAATTATTAAAATCAATAGAACATTGATGAGAATCAATGTTAGCTTTTTTAATCCTTTAAATCAACAATTATCAAAGATAATCACTAATCATTAAAATCGATGAAACATTAATTAAAATTAACACTATCTTATTGATCATTCAAATTCAACAATCATCAAAGATAATTATCAATTTTCAAAAATCAATAGAATATTAATAAGGATTAACATTGATGGGGCACCACCCTGGAATCAGGGACTAATAACCAAATAGTATAACAGTCTCAATATTAGATTGTTCTCTTAGGAAAATCGACATCCGAAGAATATCGATTTTCGGGAAAAAAAACAATGAATGAAGGCTTGAATCCGAGCACTGACATCCCGTCAGCATGACACAGGTGTATGCAAAACAAACCAAAACACTTCTCTTTGTAATATAACAGTTTATATATGCAGTAATATCAATTAATAATTAATACAATGCAGTCAATAAACTTCCAACTTACAACTACAAACTAAACAATGATATGATTAGATATGGAAACTAAAATAATCCTATAACACATAAGATGTGTGTGTGAGAGTGTTTGTGTGTGTGTGTGTGTGTAAGGAGGAACGCGCACAAAATGGCGGACGTGACTCTCGTGGAGAGTATGTCACGTGAGACTTCCAGCCAGGGAATATGGCTGCGAATGTGGGCAGAGAGAAACCAGTCAATGGTAGCTTAGGGATGAAGCTGAGCTTTATCACGAAGCTACGTATCTTCTAGCCAAAAATGTGTGCCAGAATGTTTGTGAGGGGTCGCGTGCGCGTGCGCGTGCGTGTGCGTGTGTGTGGTTAATACGAGAGAGAGAGAGAGAGAATGAAGTGACAGCCCCAAAGCCGATTTCATGATTGTGGGAGAGAAAGCAGCTATTAGTTTATCACTCAGAGATGCGGTGGACGGCTCGTAAACCGTTCCGTGTTCTTTGATTCTTTAATGGATAAACTCAGTTTGCCGGTCTCACCCGCGATGGAGGAAATGCACAACAGCCCAATGTGTTTGGACCACAATACAGCAAATCAAATTTGTGATAATTAATACCCTGAGTATTAATAATGAGCGGATATGGCAGTCCATAAACTGTACAAGCAAAAACCTTGGTACACAAGAATAACACACTGTAATATTCTATCTCTGCCCAGACGTAAATCTCTTACTTGAATCGCATGAGGATGCAGAATGTGTGTTCATCCATCCTTTAACTCAGACTCGGTTCCTCGAGGCTCGGGTGATGATGGGAGGCCGTTTCCTCGCTCTGTCGGCAGGCGGTATGGCTGCTGATTCTCGGCGGGCTGGCGGAGAAATCAGCGATGTTGACTTGATTGAAGATGGAAGAGAAATCTTTTCTCTTCACTTCTGCAGGCAAACGGATGAAGGCAGTCTCCTTCGGATCCTTTAGAGTGTTCGGTGGAACACAGAGTAATCTCAACTTGTCCAGCGAGATGGAGATTGTATGGCCACAGTTTCAAGTCGGACGTTACTTCCTTGTGCCACGAGGCAGCACCTGAGAGCAGCGATGAGCTGCATCTACACACAGCGAGCAAAGTTGCTGGAAGCAAATCCCGGAAGCATTTCAGAGGTATTTCTACTCCTGATGATGTCATGGTTGAGGTGCGTTCTGTTGTGTGCCTCATCCAATAGGATCTGAGAGTTCGATCCTTTAGTGAGCAAGGCTTCATGGGATTTGTAGTCTGTTTTGGACTCCCTTTGTTTGATTTTGGCACGATTTTTATCAGTATAATTTATGACCTGGTATGTGGGGGTCTGAGTTAGGTTTTACGACTGTGTTAGGCCTGCCTTTGTCTTCTGTCTGAATACATGAGGCCCAACAGCAGTTCCCGTTAATGGTTCTTGAACATGCATTCTTCCACCGATGTGGACGGAACGCAGTACTAAAACACTGACCTTTTTTTGATTCATTCAAATCAGCAGTGCAGTGCAGACAGCATGGCCAATGTAGTCTGATTCCTGAATGAATCACTTTTATGAGCCGGTTCTTTTGAATCTACACAGCAACCATTGTAGTCTGATTCCTAAAGGAATCACTCATATGAGTTGATTCTTTTGATTCTACACCGCAAAACATACAGCATGACCAGTGTAGGCCTATTCCTAAATGAATTCTCTTGAATCTACAGTGCATACAGTGCTTCCTCCCGAATTAATTCTCCCGAATGACTCTTATCAAATGGTTCTTTTTATTGAATATCTTACCGAACCGCAAGTCATCACATTTCGTCAAAATTATAATTCTCTCATCAGTTATTCACTCTAATGCTGTCTCAAACTTGTATGACATTTTTTCTTCTGCAGAACACAAAGATTCCCTGAAGCATATTATAATGTGTGTTTATCCATAAAAAGTCAAGGGTGTCCATAACTTCCAAGCTCCAAAAAGGACATACTGTAAAGGCAGCATAAAGGTAATCCATACTCAAGTGGTTTAATCATTTAATTCCTTACAACTCCCATCCCTACTCTTTAAAATAGCGAAAGTGTGTTTGAATCAGGAACTAAAAACGGTCCAAGGAACAAAAACAAAAACAGAAAATGAACTAAATGTTTAGAAGAACGTAACTGAAAACAGAACAAAGGGATTTTCAATTGTTCCGGAGTGAAAACGTTATTTTTAAATGCTGGTAACCGGTTTATAACTGCTTATAACTGGTTAATTTTGTTCTGATAATTTTTACATGAACTAAAGGCCAATGCCCGTTGTGGATGAAGCATTCTCTTTTTAACAACAATGTATAATTATTACATCTACAGTGCATGAACAGCTAATCCAGGTACAAGGAAAACATTGTTAGAGGTAAAGTATAATTCTCAGTTGTTTCCAAGTCTTCACTGAATTATCGTTAGATATAATTCATTAATACAGATTTGATGCTGCCGGGTTTTAACTCAGAAGCAGATCTGTAATTAAAATTATAAACTGCTTGTTATGATTTCTATGCCAATAAATCCACCACACAGGAAAACATATAATTGCTTATTTTCGCTTATTTTGGTGAGGCAAAATGTTGCTTGTTTCTGTTGCGAGATCTGGCAATACTGCAATTAATATTTCCCCCACCCCTTAGCACAGAGTACTATCATTTTAAAAATAACTTTATTAACAGTTCTTTTATTTTGTTCAAACCAGTAACCTTTTGGAAAAGAGGCTGTGGAACTTCTGAACCGGAATGAAAAAATACAGTTTTTGCTCAGAACGAACCGAAATGAATAACATTTCATTTTTAGTCCCTGGTTTAAATAATCCATGCATGAATATGCAATGCTCTATGCAATCATGAATTTGATGCTGCCATAATCAGTAAACAATGTACACAAACATTTATTTTACTGTAATTTAAATTCCTTTTTTTTTCTGCCTGCATTTCCAATAGTGTGATGTTAATTGCATCAGGCAAATAGTGTTCAATTTGTGAATGAAGCACAATATAAAGGAGATTCACTTTCAGTCTAAAGGAGATTCACATTCAGTTTCCTTGAATAGAAAAAGGTCATACAGGTTTGTTACAACATTTTTAAGGTATCTGATAAATTATTATTATTATTATTATTTTTAAGTTCACAATTCATAGACTTTCATTTATTATACAGTATATTAATATTAACTCTGTTGATTTGAGTTATGCAATACCAAAACTTGGCATTTTTGCTAAATTGTACATAACAGTTTCAGAGCTTGTGATGTGCAAATGTCATCTATTGGGCTAACATTTTCTAGTCTCTCAAGTCTGTGAAATTCTAGCCTCTTTTGTTGGCTGTACTATGGTGAAGAATGAACTTAAAGTGAACTTATAATACAGCTGAACGTGGCTGATGGAAGAAGGAAAGGATGAACTGAATATCATTCAAGTCCAGCCATCATTTGGAAAATGAAATAGGACAGGACAAAGAAAGCCAAAAGGCTATTTAAAGTGCAATAATTCATTTTTGCTCTCTCTTAATCCATCTCTCAAGGGGAATGGGCCTGCCTTCACATACCTTAGGCTACCAATCTGTTTCCACTCTCCCCTCATGTTTTAAAGCCATCCAAAGACAGTGAGGACACAATGTTTTCTGCTCCAACAGATTTCAATACACAACTGAATTATTAAAACAATTCCTAATGGAACAGCTCTAACAATCTGACTATATATATATATACATACAGTTGTGCTCAAAAGTTTGCATCCCCTTGCAGAAATTGTGAAAATTTGGCATTGATTTTGAAAATAGGACTGATCATGCAAAAAAACTATCTTTTATTTAAGGATAGTGATCATATGAAGCCATTTATTATCACATAGTTGTTTGGCTCCTTTTTAAATCATAATGGTAACAGAAATCACCCAAATGGCCCTGATCAAAAGTTTACATACCCTTGAATGTTTGGCCTTGTTACAGACACACAAGGTGACACACACAGGTTTAAATGGCAATTAAAGATTAATTTCCCACACCTGTGGCTTTTTAAATTTCAATTAGTGTCTGTGTATAAATAGTCAATGAGTTTGTTAGCTCTCACGTGGATGCACTGAGCAGGCTAGATACTGAGCCATGGGAAGCAGAAAAGAACTGTCAAAAGACCTGTGTAACAAGGTAATGGAAATTTATAAAGATGGAAAAGGATATAAAAATATATTCAAAGCCTTGAAAATGCCAGTCAGTACTGTTTGATCACTTATTAAGAAGTGGGATCAAAAGTCAGGGATCTCTTGATACCAAGCCAAGGTCAGGTAGACCAAGAAAGATTTCAGCCACAACTGCCAGAAGAATTGTTCAGGATACAAAGAAAAACCCACAGGTAACCTCAGGAGAAATACAGGCTGCTCTGGAAAAAGATGGTGTGGTTGTTTCAAGGAGCACAATACGATGATACTTGAACAAAAATGAGCTGCATGGTCGAGTTGCCAGAAAGAAGCCAATGCCACAAAAAAGCCCGGTTACAATATGCCCGACAACACCTTGACACGCCTCACAGCTTCTGGCACACTGTAATTTGGAGTGACAAGACCAAAATAGAGCTTTATGGTCACAACCATAAGCGCTATGTTTGGAGAGGGGTCAACAAGTATCGTTGCATGATTGTTGGTGCCAGATGGGCTGGTTTGAGTATTTCTGTAACTGCTGATCTCCTGGGATTTTCACGAACAACAGTCTCTAGAATTTACTCAGAAAGGTGCCGAAAACAAAAAAAACATCCAGTGAGCGGCAGTTCTGCAGATGGAAATGCTTTGTTTTGCTAGAATTTACTCCAAATGGTGTATATACTGAATAATTGTGTATGTAAAGTGTTCATGTGGTGTCCTAAAGCCTTGAAGTGTATAAAGCCTTATCCCAGCATTATGTTTCTAGCACTCCACAAGGCTATTCACATAATTTACACTTCATGCCATGAATTATTCCAGTAATGAATTTCATCTTCATCAAAATCATCAAACGGTTTATCCACACAAACAAATTTCTAAGTTATTTTAAAATGAACCTAGTATCCAGGATCTTAGTTAGCAATTAGTACATGCAATACACAGGTCTAAGTTTCACCTACAACAGATCTCAGGGTTTTCACGGCTAAAATTCACAAGCTGAGAAAAGAACCAGGGAGTATTTTTAAACACCCGTTCAAGTTCAACACTTAATTGGCATGATCACTTGAGAAATTGCTGCCATTTGGGGCTTATCTGTATGCTTCAGCAGTTTTTTTATAGGTATTGTAAAGCTCCCTGGTTCAGCCTCATCTCTCTGTCATGAAGTGGAAATGGACCCACAAATGTTAAATATGTACAATTGGGTCAGTAATGAGTTTAATAAGTTCTAAATGAGTGCTGGGTTAGAATGAGTCCGAAAATCCCTCATCCTTTGAGGGGCCGCCAATGGAACACATTATCTGTTAAAGCTGAAATGGGCTTTAACCTAGAAGTTTTACAAAGCTATTCCCAGCAGCCCTTTACTCATTGTCTGACTGCAAATCCTATGTTGTTTCATTTTTCTGTAATGCCTTTTCTTATATTGCTTAGGGTTTTTTTTTTTTTTCCCCAAGTTAGATACTCAGATTTGTGAGTGGGAGGCTTGCAAGTTCCAAGTTAAAAAGTTGATTACATCATTTTAGTAACATCTGCGTCAAGGAAATACTGATTTGCACTGCGATTACACTAGTCCTTTCACAAATATGAAAAATAGTTAAGGTTATATACTGTATAGTTAAAGAGGACCTATTATGGTTTTTAAATGTGCCTAATTGTGATTTAAAGGTCTCATACAATAGATTTACATGCATCCAAGGTCAAAAAAACACTTTCATTTGCTCATAATTTAAATTTCAGCATTACCTTTTTTCCCAGTGTCAAAAAAGACTCGTTCAATGATCCGTTCTAAAGGATTCGTTCTAAACTCCTCCTTTCAGAGTGCCTACTCTGCTCTGATTGGTCAGATGTCCCAGTCTTTTGTGATTGGTTTACTGCTTAGTGTAATAATAATAATAATAATAATATGTTTAATTTATATAGTGCCTTTCCAGAGCTCAAGGACGCTTCACAATAAAGTGTAGTGTTTCAAGGTGGGTCAAAGCTGTTCGCGAGCAGCCAATGAAGACCAGAGGCAGGTTTTTTGTTACCAAATTACGTAAGTTAGTACAAGAAGTAAGTCTGGAATTACTAACGACTCGTTTCAGATGTTCAAAATCGGTTCTTTCTTTTGGGAGTCAATAACTCCATTTGTCGTGCACTTTGATTTTTGAAACTTTGCAGACTTTTTTACGTTCACAAACAGCTATATAACACACTACATGAAAGGTAATATTTGAAAAACCATAATAGGTGCTCTTTAATATATAATTAATGTTAAGGTTTTTTTTATTGATTTTTTTCACAAAAAAAGCTGCAGTATGATTCTATGACACTTTTACTGGAAAACCATGGCATATGGTGCAATTCCATTTCTGATTTGTTTGTAATTATCAACCCATTCTAATTTATGCATCTCTGCTCACCTGGTTAATTCAGAGATATTTAAATCAAACAATGAAACAACAATTTTCAATTTATCTCAGAATACTAAATGTTTATATTTGCAAAAGACAGAAAAA
Organism: Myxocyprinus asiaticus; assembly: GCF_019703515.2. Classification (NCBI taxonomy): domain Eukaryota; kingdom Metazoa; phylum Chordata; class Actinopteri; order Cypriniformes; family Catostomidae; genus Myxocyprinus; species Myxocyprinus asiaticus. The sequence continues at coordinate 56,555,043 of NC_059344.1, forward strand.
ACATATATACAAGTTCAGGGAACATCTATGTAGTGACAACGCAGCACTGGCCCAACAGGCCAGGAGACAGTTCCGTCAACTGGCCGAAACTCTCTCACACTTGCCCCAGCCCAGTGGGCCATCCTTATTGTTGAGCCCTTTTTTAATATACAAATTTTTTAAAAAACATTTAAAAAATCATTTTTAATTGTCTGTGGGTTATACACTACATGGCCAAAAGTATCGCAGAACCCCCTTCTAGTTGACAGGTTGGCTATTCCAGTAATTCCAGTGATGACAAATCTCAATGTTACAGCATTCAGTGATATTCTAGAGAACTGTGTACTTCCCAGAATTTTGTGGAAACTTTTGTGTTTGGGGAGGATCTTTTCTGTTCCAGCATGTCAACCCCCTGTGCAAAAAGCATAGTCCATGAAGAAATGGTTTACTGAGTCTGGTGTGGAAGAACTTGACTGGTCTGCAAAAAGGCCAACTTGAATCCCACTGAACATATTTGGTATGATTTGGATGCCAGCTGCAAGCTAGGCCCCATTACCCAACGTCAGTGCCTGACCTCATTGATGCTTTTGTGTGTGAATGGGTGCAAATGTCCGCAGTTATGTCCAAACATCTAGTGAAACGTTTTCCCAGAGGTGTGGAAGCTGCTATATTAGCAAACGGAGTGATTAATGCCTTCAGTTTTTAAATGTAATGCTCAAGAAGCACATATGGGTGTGGTGTATAGTTATACACATACTTTTGGCCATGTAGTATATGTCCTTTTGTATGTACAGTATGTTTTTAAAGGTAGAAGGCAAGAAGAGGCATCATCAGAGACTGTGTGGTTGTGTTTGTGTGCATTTATAAATAGAGAGAGCGAGAGAGATTGAGTGAACAAATGGCATTTTTAAGGATTTTTTGTTGATAAATCGAGATGTCAGTACCTGCATACAGAAATATTCAACTGCTGAAAAATTGGAGTCTAAGACACACTTCCATCACATGTTTACATTTATTTCCCTGCCTCTAGTGCACTTGTCAAAACGTACAGCTCTTTTTAAAATTGACTGAATCTGAACCTCTTTTCCCGTAAATGATTCATCTGGACGGTCAATACCTCAATCCTCAAAGAAGCAGCATGGCTCAGCAGGACAGCATCAGTGAAGCAGTTGGAAAATTGCTGGGAGGATGAATAATTTTTTCAAAGTAAGATAGATATGCGTGTGTACATGTGAATGAATAAAAAGAGCGTGGTTTCGTCAATCAAACTGAGAGCAGGGATTCTGGAGTAGAAGTGTTCGAGGCTGCTCTGAATGTCTTTCCACTCTGGGATGTCTCTCAGTAGGCCCCACTCAAGTTTTTCTTCTAGTTCTCCAATGAGCGGCTCCAATTTTGGAGGTAATCCACCGATGCTGAATAAAAGAAATGCTCTCGCATGTCACCAGCTTCAACCAGGGCATCCAACTGTTTTTAATGTCAGAGGGTATAAATGATTCCTCCAGCCTGGCCTGCAAGACTTTTCTTAGGTCATGAATGTGCAAAGCTATGGCCATGCACAACAGAATGATAAGCAAAAAGTCCTTCACTTGCGTGCACCTTGTCAGATTCAGAATTTTGCTTCACAAAAAAATCGCTAACACTTGGTGTGGCACACTTTTAGCAGCATCCACATGCTTTTTTGTATAAACATGCTGCGCGATGTCAGTGCAACCTCCATGAGCGATGGAAAAGCAAGCTCCACAAATCTCACATCTCACTTTACTAGGCTCTGCCTGTGACTCCTTTTTTAGAAATGTAAACTCTTTTTGAAAATCCTCATTAAATGTACATGCATGCTTCCTTGACAATTTTCCAGCCACAATTTCATCTGTGTGCTCTTTCAAACTGACTCTTCAATAAGACTCTTCAATAAGTTGGGACACTAGAAAAAGTGCTTAAATACAGGACTGTCCTGGGAAAAACGAGACGTCTGGCCACCCTACATAAACAAAACAAAGACAAACAGAAGGTAGCACAGACAAAGAGCAAAATTTAGGACAGATGGGATAATGAATAAAGACCCTAAACCAGACATCACTAAAACAAATGTATTGACAGATGGACAAAGTTTTAGTCTTTCTACTTTTCATTTAAGGTATTTTCAACTCTCTCAAAATACAAGGAAAATAACATTGCAGATTGTAATATAATGCATATGTGTGTGTGTGTGTGTGGGGGGGGGGGGGGGTCATGTTTAAGTGGTTTATGAGGACTTTTTTTAGGTTACAAACTGGTAATTACAATGGTATTATGCTATAAATGTGGTTTATGAGGACATTCTAGTGTCCCCATAATTCAAATCGCTTAAAAAACATACTAAAAAATGTTTTATTGAAAATGTAAAAATGCAGAAAGTTTTTTTGTGAGGGTTAGGTTTAGGGGTAGGGTTAGGGTTAGGGGATATAATCCATAGTTCGTACAGTATAAAAATCATTATGTCTATGGAGAGTCCTCATAATGATAGCTGCACCAACATGTGTGTGTGTGTGTGTGTGTGTGTGTGTGTGTGTGTGTGTCTGTGTGTGCCAGTTTTTGGATGGAAATGGAGTGTTTGTTGTTTGTTTGGGATTTGGGATCCTAATTTTGGAATGCCCAATTCCCAATGCGATCTAAGTCCTTGTGGTCGTATAGTGATTCGCCTCAGTCTGGGTGGCGGAGGACGAATCCCAGTTGCCTCCGCGTCTGAGACAGTCAACCCGCGCATCTTATCACATGGCTTGTTGAGCGCGTTGCCACGGAGACATAGCGCGTGTGGAGGCTTCACGCCATCCACCGCGGCAACCATGTTCAATTCACCATGCGCCCCACCGAGAACAAACCACATTATAGCGACCACGAGGAGGTTACCCCATGTGACTCTACCCTCCCTAGCAACCGGGCCAATTTGGTTGCTTACGAGACCTGGCTGGAGTCACTCAGCACGTCCTGGGATTCGAACTAGCGAACTCCAGGGGTGGTAGCCAGCGTATTTTACCACTGAGCTACCCAGGCCCGCTATTTTTATCCTCATTAAGATAGGTTGAGGTTATAAGTCTCTTCTCAGAATTCGCAGTGGCCCCCCTCCATCTGGGTAACCACGGTCAGTGTGGCCAGCACCTCCGCAATCCCATCTGGAGTGGGAGCCATGTTTTCAGAGAGCTGGTTTGTCCTAGGATGCAATGGAGTTCCAATAATGTTCAATGTGTGTGGAGTGTCTCCTTCACCATGGGTCACTGCAGCCGGTGCGACCAGTACCGCTGCTACCAGGGGGAGTTGCAAATGAATGGTTTTATTATTGATTAAAAATATTGGGTTGTGCCATATTGGTGTGTGGTTTGATGGTTCCAAATTGTAATGTAATGTGTCGTGTGTCTTCCACCAAGCATTCAAGGTGGTATGAATGGTAATGTTGTTTTTATAACTAGGCAGAGTTTTGTCAGAGATTTGTCTATTAATGGAAGATGCTTTATATCTAAATGTTGAACCAGATCATTTTTTTATATCTAGCCAGGGCAGGTTTGAGGTATGAATCCAGTGATAGGCGTAAATTAGCTGTTGAGAGAGAAAGTAGATATAGAAATGTGGGGCTCCTAATCCTCCAAATTGTTTGGGCTTTTGGAGAGTGAGTAATTATATTCTGGTTTTTTTATTCTTACAATAAAACTTAGATATTACACTATTTAGAGAGGAGAACCAGCCCGGGGGTGGGGTGACAGGGATCATTGAAAAAAGGTAATTGATTTTTGGGAGTATATTCATTTTTATAGATGATATACAGCCAATTAGAGATATGGGTCCATCTTTCCAAGGCATTTTGTATTTCTTGCAATAGGGGGGCATAAGTGAGCTTAAACAGATCCTTTAGGTTAAGTGAAAAATAGATTCCAAGGTATTTTATTGTTTTTGCTTTACATTTAATAGGGTAATTCTGGACCTCAGCATCCCAATTCAGTTTGGTGATTGGCAGAATCTCTGATTTTGTGTAGTTGATGGAATAGCCTGAAACTCTGTTAAAGTCACTAATCAAATTATGGACTAACTGGAGTGATGAAAATGGTTTTGTGATGTATAATAGTATATCATCAGCACATAGACTGATTTAATGATGATGTGATTCAGATTGTATTCCAGAAATATTATGTGATTGTCTTATTGCAGCAGCCAGGGGTTCAATGAAGAGAGCAAATAATAAAGGTGATAATGGGCATCCTTGTCGAGTGCCTCTTTTTTTAATATATATATATATATATATATATATATATATATATATATATATATATATATATATATTTAATCCCCTTTTCTCCCCAATTATGGAATGCCCAATTCCCACTACTTACTAGTTCCTCGTGGTGGCGCGGTTACTCAGCTCAATCCGGGTGGTGGAGGACAAATGAGCCTCCGCTTCTGAGACAGTCAATCCGCACATCTTATCAAATGGCTCGCTGTGAATGACACCGCGGAGACTCACAACATGTGGAGGCTCATGGTATTCTCCACGATCCACACACAACATACCAAGCACCCCATTGAGGGTGAGAACCACTTAATCGCGACCACGAGGAGGTTACCACAAGTGACTCTACCCTCCCTAGCAACCGGGCCAATTTGGTTGCTTAGGAGACCTGGCTGGATTCACTCAGCACACCCTGGATTCAAACTTGCGACTCCAGGGGTGGTAGTCAGCGTCAATACTCGCTGAGCTACCCAGGCCCAAGAGTGCCTCTTTTTAAGTGAAATGGCTTTGATATGATTCCATTAGTTATGACAGATGCTGTAGATGAGTTGTAAAGTGTTTTAATCCTGTTGATAACATATGATTTAAAACCAAAATGGCTTAGTGTGGTGAAGAGAAAGGACCATTCTACTCTATCAAAGGCCTTTTCTGCATCAAGAGATACAATTATAAAAGTTGGTTTATTTGTGTTAGTGGAATTGTTATCATTATTAACTATCTTGATTAACCTTCTAGTGTTTTCTGAGGAATGTCTCCCTTTTATGAAACCTGTTTGATCGGGGTGTATAAGAGTTGTGATTACAGTCTACTTGCCAGTGCTTTGCTTATGATTTTATGTCTACATTATTTAATGATATCGGACGAAAGTTGGAGCATTGAGTATGATCTTTGTTTGGTTTTGGAATAAGGGAAATGTAAGCTGTATTCATATGTTGAGGTATGTTTCCTGTTTCATAAATTTCACAAATTACATTGAAGAAGAGGGGAGAAATCAGAGACCAAAACTGTCTGTAGAATTCTGCTGGATAACCATCTGGGCCAGGTGATTTGTTATTTAGCATCCGGTGAAGTGCTTTGTTGATTTCCTGTATGGACAAAGGTTTTTGTAACAGTTCTAATTGCATTTTTGATACTTTGGGTAAGGAGACATTCCTCAGAAAAGATTCTGCTCCTTCTAATGATGCATTCTGGTCAGTAGTATAAAGATATGAGTAATACTGTTACGTAGGAAGGAGGTCACGAGAGCAGAATCTAAGTGTGGCAAACTTTAATAATAAATAAATAAACAAAGTACAAAATAATAGGGTAAACCCAGGAACAAAGAAAACATCCACGAGGGGAAACACAGGAACAAAGGAGACATCAACAATTGGAACAGGTCAAAACGCATTATATATATATATATATATATATATATCATACATACATACATACATACAACTGACAAAGGTTACATAGTCATCAGGGCAATATATATACACAGGGATAAACGAGGTAAATGACACACAGGTGAGAACAATAGGGAACAGCTGGAAGTGATCAGGGCAGGGGATTATGGGAAGTGTAGTCCAGGGGGAACAGATGATAGGGCAAAACACAAGGCAAACAACAGTGAATCGTGACATAGCCCCCCTCTAATGGGCGGCTCCTGACACCCATGGAAGGCTGGTAAGGGAGGCAGTGCCAAGATGAAGCCAGAGACCAAAGAGACCAGAGCAGACCAGGTGAAGGGCCGGAAGACTAGGGAGACCAGAGCAGATCGGGTGTACGACTGAGAGACCAAAGGAGTCCAGAGCAGATCAGGCGGATGGCCGAGAGACCAAGAAGACCAGAGCAGATCAGGCGAATGGCCAGGAGACCAAGGACACCAGGGCAGATCAGGCGGACAGCCATGAGACCAGAGCAGATCAGGCGGATGACCAGGAGACTCAGAAGACCAGAGTAGATCAGGTGGACGACCATGAGACCAGGGAGACCAGAGCAGATCAGATGGACAGACTCGAGGGGCAAAGCCATGGAAGGTGGAGCCGTAGGAGGCTCGAGGGGCGAAGCCATGGAAGGCAGAGCCATGGCAGGCGGAGCCTTGAGAGGCTTGAGGTGCAAAGCTTTGGAAGGCGGAGCCATGTGAGGCTCGAGGGGCGAAGCCATGGAAGGCGGAGCCGTGGAAAGCTCAAGGGGCGAAGCCATGGAAGGCGAGCCATAGGAGGCTTGAGGGGCGAAGCCGTGGAAGGCGGAGCCATGGCAGGCGGAGCCTTGAGAGGCTCAAGGGGCAGAGCCATGGGAGGCTCGAGGCTAAGAGTCCAGGATGATTGGGAAATGACCTCAGGGGTCGTGAGCATGAGCAGAGTCTCAAGAGCGACCTCTGTGGTCATGGGCATGGACTGAGACTCGGGAACGACCTCTGTGGTCGTGGGCATGGACTGAGACTCGGGAATGACCTCTGTGGTCGTGGGCATGGACTGAGACTCGGGAACGACCTCTGTGGTCGTGGGCATGGACTGAGACTCGGGAACGACCTCTGTGGTCGTGGGCATGGACTGAGACTCGGGAACGACCTCTGTGGTCGTGGGCATGGACTGAGACTCGGGAACGACCTCTGTGGTCGTGGGCATGGACTGAGACTCGGGAACAACCTCTGTGGTCCTGGGCATGGACTGAGACTCGGGAATGACCTCTGTGGTCGTGGGCATGGACTGAGACTTGGGAACGACCTCTGTGGTCGTGGACTGAGACTCAGGTACGACCTCTGTGGTCATGGGCATAGACAGAGACTCGGAGACGACCTCTGTGGTCATGTACATGGGCAGAGACTTGGAAACGGAAGTCTTTCTCCTCCTCCTCCTCCGGGAGGCCAGCATAGGTAACGTGGGCTCTGGGTCGGACGAGGCTGGCAACGCTGGCTCTGGGACGGACGAGGCTGGCAGCTCGTTGAACGTGGCAGGCATGGGCGTTGACTCGTTGGCCATGGCAGGCGTGGGCACTGACAGTTTGTGAAGAAGGTTCTTCGTGGCCCTACGCACTGATATCAGTGGTGAATAATTCAACTTGGAGATAAGGGCCGTGAAGGCTGGACTGTGACATTGAGCTAACTCAGACGTGGATTTGACATGATGTGGAGTGGACTCAGATTTGACTGTGACGTGGTGGGGAGCAGATTCAGATGTGGCTGTGACATGGAATGGAGCAAGCTGAGGTGTTGTGTGACATGGCATGGAGCAGGCTGAGGCATGGCTGTGACATGGCATGGAGCAGGCTGAGGCATGGCTGTGACATGGCATGGAGCAGGCTGAGGCATGGCTGTGACATGGTATGGAGCAGACTCAGGCGTTGCTGTGACATGGAGTGGAGCGGACACAGGCGTGGAAGACTCGGAAACCAGAACCGGGATTGAGAGAGGAGGATCCTCTGAAGCGAGTGTCTCTAAGATTAACCTTACATATTCCACCCACGTGTAGTCTCTGGTCTCTGGCAATTCCCTCCACCGGCATGTTCGGAGTTCGATTCTGTAAATGGATTTCAGGTTTTCATCATCAAATCCTGTGTGGACGGCAACAGTGGAGAAGAAATGAGAGTACTCCCTTATAAATAAGTCCTCCTGGCTCAGTTGCGTGAAGTATGCCGCTAGATCCATTTTTTTTTTGCGGTCAGTTGATCTGTAATGTAGGAAGGAGGTCACGAGAGTGGAATCTAAGTGCGGCAAACTTTAGTAATAAATAAATAGACAAAGTACAAAATAACGGGGTAAACCCAGGAACAAAGAAAACATCCACGAGGGGAAAACACAGGAACAAAGGAGACATCAATGATTGGAACTGGTCAATAAACAGGAGGTCAAAACACATATACATATACAACTGACAAAGGTTACGTAGACATCAGGGCAATATATATACAGGGATAAACGAGGTAAATGACACTCAGGTGAGAACAATAGGGAACAGCTGGATGTGATCAGGGCAGGGGATTATGGGAAGTGTAGTCCAGGGGGAACAGATGACAGGGCATAACACAAGGCAAACAACAGTGAAATCGTGACAAATACGATCTAAATAAATCATTTATTGCAGATGGATTTTGAGTTATATTGCCTGATCAATCCATTATTGATGTAATAATGGATTTTTCGGTTTGTTGCTTTAGTTGATTTGCAAGGTATTTACCAGTTTTATCTCCAAATTCAAATTGCTGATGTCTGAGTTTGAGAACTATTTGTTCAGATTTTTGTTTAATATATTATTCAGTTCTTGTTTAGTTCTCAAAAGTTCCTTTATAATTAATTCTGAAGGCCCCTGAACAGCTAGAAGGTCCAGTATCTTCACCTCATCTTGTAAGTACTTTTTTCTTGCTGACTGCTCTTTCTTTTTATATGCGCAATATGATATTATTTTGCCTCTCATAACAGATTTAGTGGTTTCCCATAATGTGCGTGCCGATATTCCTTCAGTGCTATTAGTCTCAACCAAGGATGCCCATTCTTGTTTAAAAAAGTGGAGAAAATAATTGTCTTCAGCAATAAGGTATTAAATCACCTTCTAGGAGGCGGATGTGGCTGGTCCTCTGCAAGAAAGGTGATGCTGATGGGGGCATGGCCAGAAATAGTGATCGCTTGAATATGTGGATCAATGATTTTGTGTGTGATAGAATTGTTTGTCAAAAAATAAGGGAGTAAGATCTGTGATACAGGGAATAGAATAGTCCTTACTGTTAGGGTTCTTAAGCCTCCAGATGTCTGTCAGTCCATAATCTGACATATAATCCTTAATAAGGGAGGAGGAGTGGTTTAGTTTGCCAACCATGTTCAGCAATTGTTGAACGGTCTCCCTTTGGGTCCAATACTGAGTTAAAATCTTCACCTAAGATAATATGTGAGTTGGAGAAAGTAAGGAGCTCAGCAAATAATAAATTAAAGAATGATGACATATCTGTATTTGGGCCGTATATACGTATCTACAAGTGTTATAATGTCTTTTCCTATGGTTCCATTGGCGATAATATAACAACCCTCTGTCAGTGTTGATCTTTGGGAGAAGGGAATATTATGTCTGATAAGGATGGATACACCTATTTTTTTGGAGTTAAAAGTTGAGTGAATGGTCTAGCCAGTCCATTTAGTTGCTAATTTCTGAGACTCTGCCTCTGTAAAGTGGGTTTCCTGTAGAAAGCAAATGTCTGATTTTAATTTGCACAAATGGTTTAATATCTTTGTTCTTTTAGATGGAGAACTTATATTCTAAGATGTTATTCTGACTGGTAGAGCTACTTGAGTATAGTTAATTTACATGATATTGAAGTATACGATGTGTGCCAGTAAAATGTATGAATGGAAGTATGCATTGTGGAGAGAAATGGTAAAACAATAGACACAAAACCATGAAACGTGTAAAGGAAGACAATAAAAACAAAAGTAAGTGAGAACAGCAACATTTTAGAGACAAAAATAGGGAGATTGCAGTGCTTGGTGTGGTCAAATTAAGTTGTAACTTATGACTGGAACGCTTAATCACTGAATGTTAAAGTTGCACAGAGGCAATTTCAGTCCTTCATTGCAGGACTCCTTTTTTCACTTATAAAAAGCAAAGGGGTAAGTTTGGAATCTCTGTATAGCTGTCCATTTATGTATAATTTGTCCACAACAAGCAAAGCTCGGCTGTCAGCTTGCCTATGTTGTTTGAGCACGGGATACTGTATTTTCCAACGTTCTGTAATTTCCCGAGACAATTGATCACTGAGGCCATCGTCGGTGCCCTTTAATTTCCTTCCTTTGCTCTTGACAAGCTCTTTGTGCTTGTAGTGTTCAAATTTGGCGACTATGGGCCGTGGCCGATCTTTCAGACGTACGGCAAGACGGTGTACACGGTGGAAAGTAATATTGCTTACAGTCTCAGCAGAAAGTTTCAGCTCGCTGTGCATGAAGCGTTTAATTAGTGATTCCAGACTGTCAGAGTCGTTCTCGGTGATGCCCGAGAATATGAGATTGTCCCACGTATTTCTTGTTTGGATGTCTAGAATCGTTTCTTTCATTTGTTTGTTTTCTTTTTTAATGATTTCAATTTGTGATGAAAGTGACGGCACAGAGGTCTGGAGTTCTTTATTGTCTCTATGAAGATCGTTTATTTGTTGGTAAGCAAATTCAAGACTAGATCACAAATCCCTAATCTCTTTGTGAATGATTCCAAGTACGTCTAGTTTCTTGTTTATTGAATCAAGCACACTAACCTCTATTTCAGTAGTGAGCAGATCATCTGTATCTGTAGATGAGTCTGTGTAACAGTTCAAGGATGGGCAAGGAGGAGGCAGGAACCGGCTGAACAGTAAACAAAGTTTTAATATGAAACTCAACTTAAAACAAACGTAAACAAAAACAGACAAAAACAGATGTAAACTCTCTCCCGAACCGGAGTCTCCGGCTACCCTTTATCTTCTGCTGATCCAGCGCCGGCCATGCCCTCCTCCTCGTCACACTCTTGTGGTAGCGGGGCCCTGTGCAGCTGCTTATGTTGCTTAATAGGCAGGGCCTGCACTGTGCAAAATTGTAAGATAATGCAAAAGATGGCTCGTTTGAAAACATATGACTTTTTTCCCATTGAAACAAACTGATCAACAAACAGAATGTCAAATCAATAAAATTAAATACAATTTCAGGTAGCTTCCTATGCAAGACTTTATTTTAAGGAAATCTCAGTGAACAAATCTGGTCAACCCGCAAGTAATACAGTTTCCTTTTGTCATTTCTAACCCCTATGTTTTTCTTTAATTCGTGGTACACAAAAGTTACTTTGCTATTTTGCTATTATTTTTTTACATCAATAATTGAGAAATGGGACTGTTGAATTGTATGGGAATGCAATGTAACAGCTTTTAAATCTCAAATTTACAATGTTGGCCATGCATACAAGAACTACTGAAGTTTGAGCTCAATTTCCTCTCCTCTAGTGATCAGGGCTTCTGTTGTATGAAACCAGTTTTTGCATGTAATAGGCCTATTCGTGCAGCAGACTTGATTATGCCAGATTTAAAAGCTAGCGTATGGCATCACAGGACTTGGAATATAGTGCATGAGTATTATGGATTAATATTATGGTACTTTTATTTTTTTTTATTTTTATTTTTTTTTTGGAGCATGACACACCAGTTTCTATTCACTTTAATCATATGGAAAATAGCAGATATGTTGTGGTCTCTTTGATTCAAAATTAAAATCCTGGTTAGGTTTAGGTTTGGGGCTTGAGTTAGGGATTGGGTTTAGGAAAACAAAATAAGAGCAAACTCTTTTGAATTAATTTCTTACAATTCTGCTATCTGGTTAACTCTGAAAAAATCAAAAATAACTTTGATGCAAAGTGTCATTTCAAAGACGGACTGGGCATTCAACTATTCGGTTATCATTGGCTGGCACTTCGAAAAGCTGCAACAGGGTCAAAGTTGAAGTCCTTTTAGAGTCCTTGGGATCGATGCCTTTTTTTTTTTACGCATATCTAATCAGAACATTTTTCAGATGAAAATCGATCTATATCTGCATTATTTCTTTATTTAAATAGGGCTACTCATTGCACAGAAGTCTTTGTTTCTTCATACATATTTCTCAGCACAACTTTCTTTCATATGGCACCGCATCAACGTGTCCCATGTGTGATACCTGTGCCTTGTCCTACCCATGAAGTAGGTATTAAGTACAATAAATATTATATCTCCCAAAGTTATTAAGTCACACTACATCAAACAAAAGGCCAACAGACAGTGAATTAGAAAGCACACAAATTAGACTTCAAATTTAAGTGTTGGCTAATGTTAATATATTGATGCCTCAAAAACGTATCTAGAGAATAACGTGCCAAACAATAATCGATTATTCAATATTTTATGACATTCCTACTTTTGGAACAATGCAGCCCCAAGGGTATTGCTGAAGCTCATGCTTCCATCTATAAAATTCAATGCACTGGGCAATGCTGACATGAGTCATGTGAAAAGGCCTTTAGAGACATGAAAGCTATGAAGAAAAGGCTTCTTTGGGCTTGCATATTGCACTTTCAGAGCTAAAAAATGCACAGCATGAGGGTACGGGGTGAGGGGCACTGAACCATTGCATAATCAAAGGCACCTTATACATAAGCTATTTTAGCTGACATGGATTAATTATACAGTGGAGAAATTAAGCGCTGCTGCAGCTGAAATTCTCCAAGAAAAAAGCCTGAAATTTGATTCTGACATAAGGGCATGGGCGTTTGGGGAAATGCCTCATTGTCTTATGGTGCACAAAAGGGTTGTGTCGAATATTTACTCTATATACAAACTCATTCGCATTAAGCTAATCTACTCATCACTAGTCCCAAACAAAATCAAAGAACAAAGTTTAGTTGCATTGACTTATAAATAACATATGTTTATTACAGTAAAGATTTTTTTTTTCAAGCAAACATGAACACAATTCACTAGTCATTAAAAAGGAATGGAGAATGTATTAAGTAACATTGTACTGATTTACTGTGTCTGGTCTCTCCATTGGCTATGGTGCATGCTCTCTAACAGAGAATACTCATTTATCCATTATCAAAGTGAAAATGATATATGGTATTGATTTTGAAGCTCTACATTGGGGCCTTGGATCAGGATGTCAGACCAATAAGATAAATGTTGGTTAAAGATATACTGTATGTAACCTCAGTGGTTTGACCCTACACCAGCAAAGTGTAAAAGCTTTAAAGTCAACATGAAGTCCAAATAGACCCTATTTACTTTTTACTTTATTTACACATTCCTGGTCTTAATGTGCATAATTCATCAGTGCATGTCACTGCATGTAAAAAAAATAAAAAATAAAAAACAAAATCCTATCATCTCTGACAATGATTTCCCTTTTCAGCTGATCCCACCAAGGCCAAGTTTCAACTAATGGGTGCAGCAGTGTTCCAGGAGAGGAGTAGTCATCCACAATTGAACGTAAACTCTGGTATGGGTTGCCCACTTTTCATGATCCAATTAATTTCAGATGGATAAAATCAAGTTTTTTCTTGTTGAATATCCTGTTTCACTCAGAAATACGTCAAATGAGTTGCAAATGTCACATTGTTTAAAACTTTAGCTCAATTTAGTTTCAGCTCAGATATAGTATATAGGCAGTCGAAATGTGTCCGTGAACTTTATTTTTATCAACATCAGGATTTTAGCTTAAATTTCATATAAATGCATAAGGTAAACAGTATATTTAAGGTGCGGTGACTAGTCACCCTTTCAAATTCGTAACAACCTTTTTTGCCTTCAGTAGTTAATTTAAAATTAGGAATGCACCAATACAAAATGTGACTGCCAATACAATATCAGATTATTTCTAACCAAGTCTGCCGATACCGATAGTTTGGAGGATCTATCTTTTTTCAAATCACTCATCACAACTTCAAAAGAAATGGAAATAATAACATTATTATGTATCTAAACGACTTCCATGTTTCAGAGTAACTGGTCTCAGTTATAAGCCAAACACAAACAAAATGCATATTATTAACTTGCAATAACATTCTTAACTCACATTAAATTCTGAATTGCCTCCTGTTAGGCTTACATTAAATTTGGTATGATATATATATATATATATATATATATATATATATATATACACATTTCTTTTTAATGTTCTTATATCCAGGGTTGGGGAGTAACGGAATACTTGTGATGGGATTACGTATTTAAAATACAAAATATAAGTAATTGTATTCCACTACAGTTACAATTGAAATCATTGGTAATTAGAATACAGTTACATTCAAAAAGTATTTTGATTACTGAAGAGTTTACTTTGCATTTTATTGTCATTTGTTTCATTTAATATTTAGTCCTTTCAGATGGAAAACATTTATACATATAAATGATGCGATCCAAAGTGCATTTGAACAGCGGTGAAACACTTTCTTATGATGTGTTACATTCATACAAGCAGACAGAGAAGTAACTTTGAAATACGTTTGGAGCGGAAGAAATAGAAATAGACCTTGTGTAAATTGTCAGCTTTACGCTAAGCTAAAATGCTATTTCTAGCCATTTTACATGTACATGTTACCAGGCACAATCATATTTTTTTTATCAAGAAAATTCACGTTGGAGGGCCTGGTAGCTCAGCGAGTAAAGATGCTGACTAACACCCCTGGAGCCGCAAGTTTGAATCCAGGGTGCTGAGTGACTCCAGCCAGGTCTCCTAAGCAACCAAATTAGCCCGGTTGCTAGGGAGGGTAGAGTCACATGTGGTAACCTCCTTGTGGTCGCAATAATGTGGTTACTTCTGACACATTGTTGAGCGCGGTAACGCACTCAACAAGCCATGTGATAAGATGCCCGTGCATCTTATCATGTGGCTTATTGAGTGCGTTACCGCGGAAGTATTTAGAATACGTTACTGACCTTGAGTAATCTAATGGAATATGTTACAAATTACATTTTACAGCATGTATTCTGTAATCTGTAGTGGAATACATTTCAAAACTAATCCTCCCAACCCTGCTTATATCACATTAACTGAATTCAAATTATGAAGCATGTCCCTTTTTTAGCTGAAGCAGCCTCCACTTTTAGGTGAGTAATCAAATTAGTTGTGTTAAAAGTTTTAACAGCAGTTCCCTATCTGTCACTCACTCGATGTTGTGTCGGTGTAGTGACACTAGGGGTCACTCTTGGGAGCCCGAAACACCTCTGGTCTTTGAAAAAAGGCCAATGAAAATTGGCGAGTAGTATTTGCATACCACTCCCCCGAACATACGGGTATAAAAGGAGCTGGTATGCAACCACTCATTCAGATTTTCTCTTCAGAGCCGAACGGTCGATACTCACTGAGCTGAATTCTCACGACTGTTCATTCACCTCTGCTTGATCTGACGGCGCATTTCAGCGGCTTCTCCCCCTTCTGCATTGGTGCACTGCAGAGAACGCCCCTGGGTGCTTCGGCAGAAATAAAAGAGTATATTCTAAAAGAGTATATTTCTCTAAAAAGAGTGGCACACACGGAATGTCTTTTTAAAGATGCCCTTCCATTTGTGTGTTACTCCTGTTTGCGGTCGTTATCTCTCGCCTTCTGACGGTCACGATTGCTGTCTTTCGTGTCTGGGCGCTACTCACGTGGAGACAGCGTTCGTGGATGGATCATGTACTCATTGCGAGAACATGACCATGGCAACGTTGCGGTCATGGCTTGCCTTCTTAAGAAAGCAAGCCACCCCAGCGGCTCCCCGCCTCGGTCCTTCTACCTACGGGTATGAGGCCTGTGCGGCTAGCACTGGGGGCTATTTAGGGACCCTAATGGGGACCATATCCACCGGGTTTCCCCCCCACGGACCTCCCATTCCTCAGCACGCTCGTCTGACCCGATCAGGCTTCCGGATGAGTCTGCCGGCACGTCTCACGGCGAGTTCGACCTCTTGTTCGGAGCCCGCGAAGGTGATGAGCTGTCGAGCGCAGCATCGGAGAGCGGGCTCGTCCAGTCGGACGCGGAAGCCTCAGCTGGGCTCCCCCTCTCGGGTACAGTCCCCCAGTCACAGGCTGACGCGGAGATGCCGCTCACAGCCACGCCCCGCCCCAGTTCCTTTCTTCCCAGAAGTGCACGAGGAGCTGACAAGGTCATGGGAGGAACCTTTTACTGCCCGGTCCCGATCTTTCAGCTCCCCCGCCCACACTACCCTCGATGGTGGGGCGGCCAAGGGCTATTCAGCTATCCCCCCGGTGGATAAGGCGCTCACGGTGCACCTATGCATGCAGAGCGCCACCACCTGGCGCAGGCACCCAAAGCTCCCGTCCAGGCCTGTAGGTTTACGTCATCCCTGATGGCCAAGGCCTATGGTGCCGCTGGACAAGCCGGCTTCGCCCTGCACGCCATAGCTCTCCTGCAAGTCCACCAAGCCAAGGCGCTAAAGGAACTGCACGAGGGTAGTTCTGACCCGGGATTGATGCAGGATGGGGTGTGGTCTACACGGTGTCTTCCCCTTGGGAGTGACACCCCCCGACATAGACCTGGTGGCCCCAGTCGGTTTACAAATTTCACTCTTTTTTGGGGGAGAGAAAAAAAGAGAGTATAAGAGGCCACGACTGGGCTAGCCTGTCTCTATCTTTTGGGCAGTCGACTTGTCTCCGAAGGGCCGTTCGACACTCATAACAGCGTTGGGGGAGGTTACGTGTTGGCCTGGTGTGCTGGCTATGAGGCACACAGTGGTCTGCCCGTCACACACCACCAGTTCCCCTAACACAGTTCAGCCAGTTGTGGCATTTCATATAGGGACCCCTAGTGTCACTACATCGACACAACGTTGAGTGAGTGACAGATAGGGAATGTCCTGGTTACTTGCGTAACCTCCGTTCCCTGATGGAGGGAACGAGACATTGTGTCCCTCCTGCCACAATGCTGGACTACCCGCTGAAATGGCTGGGACCTTGTCTCGGCTCCTCAGCACAAAACCTGAATGAGTGGTTGCATACCAGCTTCTTTTACCCGTATGTTCGGGGAAGTGGAATGCAAATACCACTCTGCAATTTTCATTGGCCTTTTTTTCAAAGACCAGAGGTGTTTCAGGCTCCCAAAGTGACCCCTAGTGTCACTGCATCGACACAACATCTCGTTCCCTCCATCAGGGAACGGAGGTTACGCAAGTAACCAGGATGTTCCACCTTGTGAAATTCAACTCTGCTGTCATTGTCTCCCTATTCAAAGTAATTTCACATGAGACATTTTCTTTTATACACAGCATGACTTGCTTTTTATGACACTATATTTATAGTGCCCCTCAGTGGACATTTCACCTCGAAACTGCAGCGATAGTTATAATGACAGACTGATCTCACTGTAAAATCGGAAAAAGGTGGTTGACATTTCTTTAGCTAAAATCAGCCTGTGCTTACCGAAATTCAAAACACTGCCCCCAGTGGCCAAAACAGTAAGTGTTGTCAGATGTATGTACACGTGTGAGCTCCATTTTCTAGGTGAAATGTCCATGGAGGGGCGCCAAAAGCAAGTTGTAAAGCGAGACTTTTTAACCTGTACAGGATGTTATACAGTGAAGAGGAATGCATATTTTATAAACTGAACCACCCAACCCCAAAACCTAACCCTAACCATCAGTGGAGTAAAAATGAAATGTTAGAGGGGAAAATGGGACCTCTGAATCGCGCTTGTCACTGACTATGCAAACACGATTACTTACTGGTTTCAACCTGGGATCCAAACCCAGGACTCCCACAGTGCTGATGCAACATGTTTCTGGTGGCACCACAAGGGAAGGTAAACATGTTTCAGCTGATACAAAAACTGTCTGATGGGAGATGGAGCTTGTCAGTGAGTCGACATAATGTGTCCAATCATAGGATACAAGAACTCTTGGAAACAACATGTGATCATGTGGTAATTCACCCATGTAATTTCATTTTGTAAAAAAAAAATTTCAGCCGATGTTGATGATTGGCTGATACATTGGTGCATGTTATTTTTTAATGGTGTGGCAAATTAATTTTTAAAAGTACAAATAATCCATGTAGTCTCTTAATTAATATGAGCTCATACTTTTGCACAACAATTGTAAAAAGATTAGTTTTAGATGGAGTACAGTCTTAAAAAAAAGTTCACTGAAAGATGACAATGATCACAAACATGCGCACAAACACACGTAAGCACACGTGAGACCCTCAGTGCCTTTGCAATGCATGGACAGAGGACAACTGGGTCGTTACAATGGTTATTTTTAGCAGCAAGCAGACCAGGTGAAGGATGTCA
Organism: Myxocyprinus asiaticus; assembly: GCF_019703515.2. NCBI lineage: Eukaryota > Metazoa > Chordata > Actinopteri > Cypriniformes > Catostomidae > Myxocyprinus > Myxocyprinus asiaticus. The sequence continues at coordinate 56,573,018 of NC_059344.1, forward strand.
GCTAACATTTTCTCAGCATTGTTGTTTAACTCAATGACAGCTCATTTAAAAGGCAATAAATCTTACAGACTTTGGGCAGTGAGGACATGCAAGCAGGGTGAGAATGTATTATAGAGTGTCTATATGTGTGTGTTTGTTCATTCTTCTAAGTATAGGCCTTTGTATTTTTCTATTCACACTAAATGCATGAGTGTATAAATCTAAGGTCAATGACTTGCTGTTTGTTGAGGTCACTTGTGGTAACAAGGTTAAGTGGCTAAGGTGTGGGGCTACTGACCTGTGTTAAGTGACTGGTCAATCAATGCTACAAGCAGCAATGTTAAAAGTCAAGAGGCACACTGATGGATCTGGGATTTACGGTGAACTTTTACCACCAGGAATATAACTGTGTGTGTCTCAGGTTTTTTCACCAGGAAGAGGACAATGCTGAACTTGATTAATTCAAAAGCAAATCTTTGTCAATCACTGGAACCAACTGGAAACCTGGGGTTCAAATGCTAATTTAAATTTAGAAAAGCAAAAGTTTTATAATTTTAAAAGAAAAAAAAAACTTAAGGTACATTCAGTAAGAAATATTTAAGATTCTACACTATTTCCATGTCATTAATCAAATAAGCAAATTTGTGACACTGAACATGTTAACTCCTTTGTAGTTTGTACAAAAGGTCAGATTTCCTTGCTTACATTTGCTGGGTTTCCATCCAAAATGTTTTGCATTTTTTAAGTGCATTTCTAAAAATTAGACTTAAGAAAATACTAATTGTTGCGTGTTTCCATCCACTACGTAATGCGCATTATCATGAGGGAGCCGCCTCGTCATGATGGAGCAGCTGAATGACCTCTCCCTGCTTTGGAGACAGTTTTATTTGCAAGACTGGAGCAAGTGTCTCATTTTATTAAATGCATCTATGAGACACCACAGAATAAGTGTAATATCTGATATAATATCTGATATAATGTGGGCTGAAATAGTTGCATTGCCCACACACCGCCAGTATCCGCATACCTCTCAAAACTGTTCTGGCGGATTGTGAGGACCCACTTTATCGACCAGCTGTGGGTTAAACACTTCCGAATGACAAGCACTATGTTCAAAGAATTGTGTTCCAAGGTCTGATCTTTCGGTGGGCTAGTAACATCAAGCTATCGCACACTCATAACACATGCACGAATGGTCGAAACACATCATCGTTTTGCGAATAAACCATTTCCATCACCTTAATGCGCATTTTAACTAATGTGAAACTCTAGAAAATCCACCTCCTCCTAGCGCATAAAATGTTAAGCGAATTTAGAAAGTTTATTCACATATCATGCGTTTCCATTCAGGATTTCTTATGCGCAATTTCAAAATGCGCATTAAAATAGTTGGATGGAAACTCAACTAGGCTACTGAAATGCACAAGATGCTTTTTGGCACAATCTCAGATGATGATGGGACAACACGGATCATCAGGTTTTGCACAAACTTGCAGAGTCCATGCCAGCTCAATTGAATGCTGTCTGTAAAGCTAAAGGTTGGACATAGGCTTACCAAATACTAAGACATTTTTAAATTCAGGTCCGTTTTTCAGTTAAACTTTTCACTCAAATATTATGCTGATAATATATTTATGACCAGTGACAGCTGAAGAATAACACAGAATTCCAAAATCTCATAGTAAACTGATAGTGTGATAGAGCTGCAAATTCCTGCCCAGCTTTGTTTGACAAACAACTACAGAGCCTTTGCAAGGATTTGAGCCTAGATCCCTGTTTATCTGTGTTGACTTGCTCAGAAGATATCTGTTGGCTGTCTCCTGGCTTACACTCGCGTTTGTAAAATAAAGTCTCAGTCAAGTCCAGTTTTCAAACATTCTCCCTTCAGTATGATGGTGGTCAAACAATAGTAAAAAAAAAAGAAGAAGAAGAAGAAGAAGAAGAAGAAGAAATTAATCAGAAATTTCTTGTTAATTAAAATCCCTAAATAGCCAATGCACAAAATGTTTTTGAACTTCTTAATGGAGCCAAGAGAAAGCACACAACTAATTGCTTATATTTTCACTATACATGAATTTTTGGAGTCTCTATGTCATCGTTTTCCTGATCAACCACTGGATGGCCCCATTAATTATTTTGATTGTGGCTGGACTGTTTTCTGGTTCCAGTCTACTAGAGTTGGGGTACTCGAGTTTGGACTGGGACTCGAGTCCGAGTCACAAGTAAAATTTTTATTTTTTTATTTTTTTTTATTTTGGGGGGATTTTCTCCACTTTTTCTCCCCAATTTGGAATATCCAATTCCCAATGCACTCTAAGTCCTCATAGTGGGGTAGTGACTCACCTCAATCCAGGTGGCGGAGGATGAATCTCAGTTGCCTCCACATCTGAGACCGTCAATCCGCGCATCTTATCACGTGGCTTGTTGAGTGCGTTTCCGTGGAGACATAGCACGTGTGGAGGCTTCACGCCATCCACCGCGGCATCCATGCACGACTCACCACGCGCCCCACCGAGAGTGAACCACATTATAGCGACCATGAGGAGGTTACTCCATGTGACTCTACCCTCCCTAGCAATCAGGCCAATTTGGTTACTTAGGAGACCTGGCTGGAGTCTAATATAATCAGTGGGATTTTCCAATGTTTTTGGATGTAGCATTTGCAGTCAAATCGTGAGACGTAACTTTTTAGCGAGTGCTAATTACAACTGTGTTGACTCATTTATACAGTATGTATTTTCCCAAATCTGTCAGCAGATAGAGAAAAAAGATTCAGAAAGGAATCTCAGTATAGACTATTATTTCTTTAGATAGGGTTAATTTTAAATAAAACTAAATTAAATTGAATTGACAAATTAAAAATGAAGTAGAAATAAAAACAAAATTAAAATTAGAAATAATAATAACTGTGGTTGTAATGACTAATGCAGCTTTCACTTTCTTTGGTGTATGTTTGAGTGGAGGGGAAAACGCAACAAATAACTGAAATGTCAACAGAACGCAATAAGAAGTGTGTTGAAGGACAGTTTTGTCTTCATACACCTAAAGCATATGCTTAAATTCTGAAACCACTTTGAAGTCTGTTCAGCAGGATACTAATAATAAAATGTATATATGAAATGCAACAGAGGTGTTTTTGTTACATTTATATACAAACTGTTTTTCTTAGGTGTGAAGTTTAAAATAAGCTTAAAATATTGATGTTGAGTTTACGGTTTCAATTTTAATTCAGATTTATGAACAGATTCATTCAGACTCGGACTCGGCCTGTTATGGACTCGTTCTTGAGTCCGACTCGGCCACCTTTGGACTCGGACTCAACTCGGACTCGATTATTTAAGACTCGGACTTGACTCGGACTCGACTAAGGTGGACTCGAAGCCAACAATACGGTCTACATAAGAAGCAATGTAAAACTACCAAAACGAGCGATCCAGATGGAGAACAACAACAATTTTAGTGTTAGTGGAGTAAAAGAGTTCAGGCTCAACTTGTGCAGTTGTTGGCTGACATAACTTGAAATAGTCAATTAAATCAACATAACTAACCTTGCGCAATCGCTTCATGTTATCTACCCACTCCTTAAACTCTGAAGGGTGAGGCACTGTCAAAAGATGGTGTATGCCACTCTGTAAAGTATTGGCATTGTGCACCATATCACATTATCCACTAAAAACATACACAGATATGATTGAAAACACTGGAGACCGGAAAATGAAAACAGGCTTCCGTTATGAATCATGGAACATTTCCACATTCAGGAAAAAGGTAGATATTAAAGAACCCAAGTGCAGTTTCTCTATTTATTGCAAACTTCATTGAATTTGATAGGAGCCAAGGAATTTACATACAGTATATGTAACTACATAGAATACACTAATAACAAAAAAAAAAAAAAATATTCTGAAGGCTTTCTATTTCCCCGGTTCTGCAAGTTCTAAAGGACTCAGCATACCATCACTTTTCTAATTTACTGGTAAGATCAAATTTACATAGAGCAAATAAAACAAATGAGGCCAACATCAATTCCTAAACAGAAGAGGTGGATGTGTGTCACTAACCTAATTATCTCACTTATAATGGGACTTGGGAAATCCTATTCAAAATCTCTCAAAAGCTACACATCACCGCCATTTATAGAACTAGTCAAAATCTTGTGATAAATGCAAAATTGCTGTCTGGAACTGTGCAAAAGGGTCACCATCCAGTACCCTTCTTTCTATCATGGTCTTAATGTTTTAGATACAATATTAAATCTATATTTTTTAAAGATGGAATATCACAGTTAAGTGAATATAGGAGTGAATTTTAATTAATTTAATTTTGTTACTGTTTTTGCCATGTCCCTGAATGCAATGCAGGACCTTCCCGGGGCCAGGACAAATATACCCCTCCCAGCTTGACTCATTAATATGACTTAGGCCATGTGACCAATTATTGATATACAGTATATATAAACCGTCATGGTCTGGGGCGGTGTTTCACAGCATCATCGGACTGAGCTTGTTGTCATTGCAGGCAATCTCAACATTGTGCGTTACAGGGAAGACATCCTCCTCCCTCATGCGGTACCCAACCTGCAGGCTCATCCTGATATGACCCTCCAGCATGACAATGCCACCAGCCATACTGCTCGTTCTGTACATGATTTCCTGCAAGACAGGAATGTCAGTGTTTTGCCATGGCCAGCGAAGAGCCCGGATCTCAATCCCATTAAGCACGTCTGGGACCTGTTGATCAGAGGGTAAGGGCTAGTGCCATTCCTCCCAGAAATGTCCAGGAACTTGCAAGTGCCTTGGTGGAAGAGTGCGGTAACATCTCACAGCAAGAACTGGCAAATCTGGTGCAGTCCATGAGGAGGAGATGCACTGCAGTAATTAATGCAGCTGGTTGCCACACCAGATACTGACTGTTACTTTTGATTTTGAACCCCCCTTTGTTCAGAGACACAATATTCAATATCTGTTAGTCACATGTCTGTGAAACTTGTTCAGTTTATGTCTTAGTTGTTGAATCTTTTCATGTTCATACAAATATTTACACATGTTAAGTTTGCTGAAAATAAAAGCAGTTTATATATATATATATATATATATATATATATATATATATATATATATATATATATTATATATATACTGGTGGCCAAAAGTTTGGAATAATGTACAGATTTTGCTCTTACAGAAAGAAATTGGTACTTTTATTCACCAAAGTTGCGTTCAACTGATCACAATGTATAGTCAGGACATTAATAATATGAAAAATTACAATTACAATTTGGAAAGAAATATTCAGAACTTCTTAAACTACTTCAAAGAGTTCTCATCAAAAAATCCTCCATGTGCAGCAATGACAGCTTTGCTGATCCTTGGCATTCTAGCTGTCAGTTTGTCCAGATACTCAGGTGACATTTCACCCCACACTTCCTGTAGCACTTGCCATAGATGTGGCTGTCTTGTTGTGCACTTCTCACGCACATTACAGTCTAGCTGATCCCACAAAAGCTCAATGTGGTTAAGATCCATAACACTCTTTTCCAATTATCTGTTGACCAATGTCTGTGTTTCTTTGCCCACTCTAAACTTTTCTTATTTTCTGTTTCAAAAGTTCTGTTTTCTTTGCAATTCTTCCCATAAGGCCTGCACCCCTGAGTCTTCTCTTTACTGTTGTACATGAAACTGGTGTTGAGCAGAGTAGAATTTAATGAAGCTGTCAGCTGAGGACATGTGAGGCGCCTGTTCCTCAAACTAGAGACTCTGATGTACTTATCCTCTTGTTTAGTTGAACATCTGGCCTTCCACATCTCTTTCTGTCCTTGTTAGAGCCAGATGTCCTTTGTCTTTGAAGACTGTAGTGTACACCTTTGTATGAAATCTTCAGTTTGTTGTCAATTTCAAGCATTGTGTAGCCTTCATTCCTCAAAACAATGATTGACTGATGAGTTTCTAGAGAAAGCTGTTTCTTTTTTGCCATTTTTGACCTAATATTGACTTTAAGACATGCCAGTCTTTTGCATACTGTGGCAACTCAAAAACATATACAAAGACAATGTTAAGCTTCATTTAACGAACCAAATAGCTTTCAACTATTTGGTGTTTGATATAATGGCAAGTGATTTTCTAGTGCCAAATTAGCAATTTAGCATGATTACTCAAGGATAAGGTGTTGGAGTGATGGCTGCTGGAAATGGGGCCTGTCTAGATTTGATCAAAAGTGACTTTTTTCAAACAGTGATGGTGCTGTTTTTTACATCAGTAATGTCCTGACTATACTTTGTGATTAGTTGAATGCCACTTTGGTGAATTAAAGTACCAATTTCCTTCCGAAACAGCAAAATCTGTACATTATTCCAAACTTTTGGCCGCCAGTGTGTATATATATATATATATATATATATATCAGCCACAACATTAAAACCACCTGCCTAATATTGTGTAGGTCCCCCTCGTGCCGCCAAAACAGCGCCAACCCGCATCTCAGAATAGCATTCTGAGATTCTATTCTTCTCACCACAATTGTACAGAGCGAATATCTGAGTTACCGTAGACTTTGTCAGTTCGAACCAGTCTGGCCATTCTCTGTCGACCTCTCTCATCAACAAGGCATTTCCATCCACAGAACTGCCGCTCACTGGATGTTTTTTGTTTTTGGCACCATTCTGAGTAAATTCTAGAGACGGTTGTGTGTGAAAATCCCAAGAGATCAGAAATACTCAAACCAGCCCGTCTGGCACCAACAATCATGTCATGGTCCAAATCATTGAGATCACATTTTTCCCCCATTCTGATGGTTGATTTGAACATTAACTGAAGCTCCTGACCCATATTTGCATGATTTTATGCACTGCAATGCTGCCATACGATGCTCTCTGAAGGTGATGTACAGTATCTGGACACAAGCAGGTATGAGAAATGCATTATACCATACTAACTGTAACCGGGAGTCTGCAAAGATGCAAATTATACATCATCATTAGCGGTTCACTTTTGTGATTTGGTACAATTACATTTATATCAGCAGAGAACCGTACTGGAATTCACATGAACCGTACCCCAGACCATCTTTTCAAGTGGACTCGGGTGTGGTTCGCGGGTTTGCACCCAAGTTCAAAAAACAGCATTCACATCATCCAAATGAACTGAACTTTGACGTCATTCAAACACGGGTGTGCAACAAAATTCCTAGTGTGAAAGCACACTTAATTAGCCCAACTTCAAAAACAAACTGTATTACAAAATCTATCCTGTGGTGTTTGAGATGGTGAGAGTTAATTTTTAAGCACTATACACTCTTAAAAGTAAAGGTTCTTATTCAGCATGTGTGGTTCCAAGAAGAACCTTTAACATCTATAGAACCTTCTCGTTGCACAAAAGGTTCTTAGTAATGGGAAAAGGTTCTTTAGACTGTAAAAATGGTCTTCAAAATGGGTTCTTTGGGGAACCAAAAATGGTTCTTCAATGGCATCGCTGCGAAACACCCTTTTTTGAACCGTTATTAAGAGTGTAAGTATGCAGCCACTCTAAATACAATATGATAAAAATATTTTTGTAAGCAACTGAAGTTGAGTGTTTTTCCGATGTTAAAACACTGCCTCTTATTCCAGAGACAATTATAAGTAAGCCTTTTTTATGTTGATTTCTGAGAAGAGAGTAAACACATGCTCTGTTAGCTTTCAAAAATGTTTTTGTTAGTTTGAGCGACATGTCAGCCGCTGAATGATTGATTCAACCAATGGCATTGTGGCAGCGGGGGCGTGGTCAAGCATCCGTCTGGAGAGAGAGAAAGCGGTAAGGGTGCTTGCACCTGAGCTAAATTATGTCTAACACCTGTCTCTAATTACAGTGAGCACGGGGAGAGTGGCATTAAAGAGCTACACTGCCAGCAGACCAGAGAGAGAGAGCCTGGCTCCAGGAAGTTATTATTGTGAAGCTGAAGAGATTATTATTGTGAAGCTGAAGAGATTAGTGTGGTCATTAAAAGCCTTACCTGTGAGTGGAGCAACCTGCCTCCCGTGTCCTCCTTATCGACTGTCGTTACAGGCATATGATTGGGGTGGGACTACCTGTACTTAAATGAACAATGGTAAACTGCAAGTGTTTGAGATCGCTGTTTGTAAGCAATAATTATTTTTGCAATTCCGTTTGGTGCCAGTGGTGGTGCAGAAATTGCACAATTTATATTTAAATTCCTATTTGATCGTGAGTTATTGTTATTAATTAGGTGACAGAAAGCATGTATCATATATCCACTGTAAATACTCTTTGTCTCATTGTGTAAATACTGCCTTATCAAATCTAGTTGATTATTTGTAAATTTACTGACATGCATAATTGCAGATACAGCAACTGTGGCTTATTTTGTCATAAGTGGATGCACCTCATTTTGTTTTGTTTATTGATCTACAATATGTAAAAATGACAATAAACCTTAATTTGTTTGTCCAGAAGTCCTTGATGAAAAGTAGTTTGTGCTGGCTGTCCATGTACCACTTACCACAGCCACACTTTCTCTACATGGCAAAAACTCTTAAAATATAACATGTTATAATTATATATATATATATTAATAATAAAATGGGGGGTGGGGGACATACTTAGAAAATTCTAGAAGTGAGAGGGACATAATGGTGCTACATGGATAAGCATGGCTGCATTTTCTAGGTGTGCTTATCAGTGGTAATTTGTTGTGAAGCAGTTCTGGGTTATGATAGCCAATACAATAAAGAGCTATAATCCACTTATAAAATCCTGGCAGGAATCACTGGAGTGTCATGGATCTGGGGGCACAATCTGGCAGCATCATCCACAGTTTTTTTTACTTTTTGACTTGTTTGCTGCTAGCTGAGGGAGTAACTAAAGATTAGTTTTTGCTTAGGTGCTTTCACTAGTCTGTCATTCAAGTAGCCTTTGTGAATATCACACTGGCATGTAAGAATAATGCACTGACACAATAAAAGATTGGAAAAGTCTGTAAATACCTTGGATTATCTGCCTTCCTACAATATATTATTTTTTATTAATATGTTCACCTCGTATTCCACAGTGAACAAAATTTGTAATACATTTTTTTTACTAATTCCGTAGCGCTGTCATCTGCTGACTGCTGCATGGAATGAATTATTTTTAGAGTTTTGATGCCAAGAGTTCTTTTTGTGCAGCTGTCTGAGCCCGAATCTTTTTGTAAAGATTATATTTAGCCTTCGTATTGGCCTTCATATTTTTACTTTGAAAATACCCCCCTTTTGTTAAGCCCCTAATCTCTGGGGTGAACCAGGGTTTATCACTGTTGTATTTAATATATTTGGTAAAATGACTTTTTTTTTTTTTTTACCTGTGAGACACTGAAGTGGTGTGGCTCTGACCATGTATTTGAGTTAAATATATTTCACCCGAGAATGCAAGCTGTCCTTGAGCCCCTCAAAGATATAGTCCTCCTCTTCACTCAACTTTTAATAGACTTGACAAATTTAGCTTTTGCTTGAATCAGGGGATTAAGTGGACCATTACATGATCCAAGTTTATTAGTAGTGTTTATGTTGGGGTGCTAAGTATCCTTAGTGCTATAGAAGTAGATTTCCAAAGTCCTGTCAGAAATTTAATTAACAGTTTATATTTAAATAGTGACTTTTTGGATAGCTTGTGTGGTCAAAATCTTCTAAAATTGCAGCTTTTTAAAATGTATTGGACAGGTATAAAAGTAGAATGTCCCAAGCATACTCCAACTCATCTTTTAAAGAATATTCCATGTTCAATAATGGGTTAAGCTCAATTGACAGCATTTGAGGCATAATGTTGATTACCACAAACAATTATTTCCACTTGTCCCTCCTTTTCTTTAAAAAAAAAAAGCAAAAATCGAGGTTACAGCAAGGCACTTACAATGGAAGTTACTAGGGACAATTATTAGAGGATTTAAAGCAGGGCTAGTCAACTGGTGGGCCGCATTTGTCCCGCGGGCTGCCAGTTGACTAGTTGGCTTTAAATCCTCTCTGTCTGGCCCTCCAACTGGTTTTTGATAAAACTGCCTCACCATCTGAAAAAACAGAATGCTCTCTGCACAGAACTCAGCCTTTATAGGTGCAAGCCTCAGCAATCAGTGGTGAGTTTAACCAGAGATTCTCTTATTTATTTAGATAACAACCTCTGCAGTCTATCATAGGAGAGAGCGTAACAGTCAACTAGCGTGTTACGACAGTAAGTCACTGTTTGTGGAAACCATTTTAATGAATGGGGGAGCCATAAATTGACACTTACCTGTCACAAAATCATCCGTGACTTCTGTTACAAAACATCCATTTGTCGTAGTAAATTCCACACATAGTTCATTCCAAAAATACTGTTTAATGTAAAACATGTTGAAGATTAGCAGACAGGTGGTCAGTTCATAAAGTGATGAGCTGTTTCCTCACAAAAACAGTTTACTCAGCTTACTGAAGCATCTCCTCCATAGACATCCATTCAAAAAGAATGGCCTCTTGTGTCCTCGCCAGTGTACCATCACTGAATGTCTATGGGAGCACTGCGTTTTAAGCTAAGCTTGTAGAATACACTTTAGAATGGCTCTGGTTTAACAACACTCAATGGCACATGCAAAAGCATTCAGCTGTTATCAGTTGTCCGTACTTGAGCACGTGCTTAAGCTTTTCTGTCGATAGTTTAGTCACACTGCTTTGGTAAACATGGATCGCACCGTTTAGGTGAGCATTTGAACGCATCGTTTTCAATCAAATGTATTGAGATAAATTGCTTAGTTGTGTGAATGTGTCAGCACATTTCCACATCTTATGCAACAAAAGAAACTGATTATGAAAACCGAACGTTCAAAGAAACTGCGCTGAAAAGTTTGCTTTTATTCACTATTGTTATCTGTTCAGGGTCTTTGGGGCTAGTTAAAAAAACTGATAACGTGAAACTGAATCTGCAATATCCTGATTATATTTGGTTCTATATAGAGCTGTGAGTCAGCCCTCTCAATCACGAACAGAATCAAATCAGTTGGTTCTTCTTTTCCCTATGATTATCTGCACAAATATCTGGCTCCTGCACTTGCAATTGTGTGCAAATTCACAATATTTGCAGGACAAATTCTTTCTTCACTGAAAAGGATGATACTTTATAGAGAAAATGGAAGAATAGACATTTTATCTCTTTTTTTCTTTTTTTTTTTTTTTTTTTTGTGAGAGGGCTTTAGCAGATCTAAATGTTCCTCCTCAGTTTTCATAATTTGTAAACAATAGCTGTAACATGTTAGAATTATTGTTGTTTTTGTATTATTTAAAATTAAAGTTGATAAAAAATTATTTGTTAGTTAAGAGTATAAGTCATGTTTGTTCTTCAGCCAGATCTTCTGAACTTTTTACCTTTTTTTTTTATGAATTTTATTCAAAACAACCTTCCATTATTTATTCTTTTCACACAAATGATGTGTATCACAAAAATCATGACTCTTGATACACTTAGTGAAGAAGAAAAAAAGCAACATTTCTGTAAGGTTTAGACCTGTGTACCCTATTATTATGTTTATTACAGTATCACACTTTTAGCTTAACAACATGCTAACACTAAACTAAAGCCACTAAGAACTAGAAAGTAGAGTTTCCCGCGTGGAGCGCTATTTGTGTCGCGGACAGAGTTGCTGCCTGTCTTCAATTAGTGCTTCAAATCAGTCACTTTTTAAGTTCCATGACAGTTATGCTGCCTCAGAAAGCAGCTGCCTACGTAAATACAGTAGGCAATGAGATAGCTCACTAGGTGTTGTAACAGAGTTATTTGACACTAAAATGTATGCCATTTAACAATACCATTATAAACCCAACCATGAAGAAAGACTGTCTAGATTGCAGTTGACAGAAAAATGAACAGTGTCACATCTAGTACTAGAGGATGGACAAACTTTGATTCCTCAAGTGGTTAGCGAGTGGGGCAGCAACATATTAAAAAATAGCCTATCAGTAGGAAAAGAGAGAGATTTTGAAGATACTGTCCTCAAAGGCGAGCATTAGCTTTGAGTGAGATGGAGAGCGAGCGTTGCTGTCTTTGGTAAAATATGAAAGGTCCGAACTCAGTGACAGCTCATGCTGAGGGCGAGATGTTGAAGATCCAAGTCTCCCCCACTCTCCCCCATCTCTCTTCTTTTGCCAGGAGGCACTGCATTGCACGAGGGAATTTGTTATGTGTTCTCTCTTCTACCCATTTCCAGGCAGGCAGCAACTCAGCCTCATGCTCGTCCTTGTGCCTTTTTCAGTTTGACAAGTGAGTGGCCTTGGGGACTTTGGACTCCATTTTCAAATTGACCATTTGTAATCAGTTTTCTAAGGAGAGATGGGGTCGAGGGAGGAGGTGAAGAACATGAGGGAGAAAAGGAAATGAATCCTTACTTGTTTGGGTAGAGGACCTGTTTGAAAGGCAGGCTGTGTTGATCAATTAAGAGTTGGTGAGTGTGTTTGCGCATACACATGAAGTAAAGGGCTCAAGAGAGCAGAGTTTCATATATATATATATATATATATATATATATATATATATATATATATATATATATATATATATATATATATATACAAATAACACATTCTCCAATCAATAACATAGGGAAGACTGGGGCTACTTGTCACTCTTTTTAACTCCAGTGAATATCTCTCAGGGTAGGTTTGATTTTGATAGTCAATTTCTGTGAAGGCACATACCAAAAATTCTTGGATCCAAAAAAAAGCTATTGAACATTTTAACCATTATTTCCCAGGACAAACCTTTTGTGCCTTTTGTGACATCATGCCCATAAAAATAAAAAAATACAAAAATAAAAAATACAAAAATAAAATAATTGTTTTGGCCTTCAAATATTGTAATTAATTAACAAAAAAGAATATGTCGACTTGCCCCAACCTTATTTTTAGGAAATATACCCTTGTCTTGAGAACACAGTTCCACTTTTCAATTAAAATGTAACATTAATACATAGCTGACTTTTTCCTTATTGTATGTCAGTGTGGTTTTATTGTGTAAAAGCTTGTTTATCCAACAGCTTTTAAATATATATATATATATATATATATATATATATATATATATATATATATATATATATATATATTTATTATATTGGAATTTTAGTTTGGGAAATAGAATTCAACAAATAAAACCACTGCTAGAGAAAATACACATTTGTGTAATTGGACATATATTGCAGTACTAATAGATGTTGAGTTATATGTCATATTATGACAACTTCCCCTTGTGATAACTAGCCTCATTGTTTTGAATTTTTTCTTACTATGAGCCTTTCAGAATCACCCAGAATAGTCATTGTTCTTTGATGCAAATGTTGGTGAGTACATCCATGGCACAAGTTCAGCTGGTCCAGAGCATTCGGCAAACGCCTTTGGTCACGCCAGCTGCTCCTGGCTCTTTGACATTGGTGACATTTTCGCAAGATAGCTGCTTTATGTGCTATGAGAGAGAGAGAGAGAGAGAGAGAGGGAGGGAGAGGTAACTCATTTTCTGGATGTCTGCTTCACACCTGAAGCCACACTTGTTTCCATCAGCACGTTGTGCTGCTTATGCAAAAAGACACGGTGGTAATAAGGAGGCAATCAATGCTGTCCGCTGCTTACTTTTCGACGGGCCATGTCTGCAGGGCGGAACGACCCTGTGTACCCTCCAAGCTGTGTCGTTTTTTCTAAATTAACGGCAATTTAACACAGGTGATGTGTGATAACTGATATTCATGAAGTCTAAAGCCGATGCAGGATCAGTTCCCTCACCAGTACAATTGGATAAACTGTAAACTGAAAAACTGTCCAAGGAGCATGATTTTATAATTATGGTCATATGTCATTCTCAGAAGATGTTGCTATTTGTGTCTGATCATTTTAATATTTAGATTAATGGTCAACAAATATGGGGTTTTCAATGCCCATAATGTCCATTCCTAAATATATGGTTACAGCCTTACAAAGAACCAATATTCATTCATTGTTACTAACCCTGAACCTAGTAAGCACCTAAGGAGCTTCATTATTTCAATCCACAGTCATAGTTAGTTTATATTTGAGTAAATTCTGTTAGTATCACCAAATTCCCTTTCAAGGCAAGTCAGTCCACTCGGCCGCCATGGGAATGCTCTCGGGCAGCTACAGTATTTCTGTGGATACATGTGGCATAAAGTACAGCTCCTATCTACTTGAATGGGAAAAGACTGAAATGTCCAAAATGGTTGGTCAAGATTACAATCAAAGAACATATTTTAAATGAGCAGCAACATTTGACAACAATGGAATCTTAAATTGTGCTTCTTCAGCTCAGATCACATTAAAAAACGATATTTTTCAGGCTGGTTCAGCTACTGTACATGCATATTTGAGTTGAATGACATGATGACTGTATCTAAAAGGTGATTGGCTCATTTACCTGTAAGGCAGGACTTCGTTTTCTACATCTGCAATATTGGACATTCCAATTTCTTCCATTAATTTTAATACCAGTGCTCCATCTCCGGCAAGAAAGTCTTTGGTATTTTGAAATGACCAAAAAATATATATATAATAATAATAATAAAAATAATAATAATAATAAT